>NW_010552521.1:0-45243 GCF_000687285.1 Phaethon lepturus
TGGGCAGCGGGAGCTCCAGCCCAACCTGCCCAGCGCTGGGCCCCCGCTGCCGCTTGCCGGGCAACACGTGCGCCCGTGCTGGCTCCCGTGGCCTCCCCTGGGAAATGCTGCTCTCCTTTGGGTTCACCTGGTTCTGCAGAGAGTGTCGGCGAGTTCAGCGTGTGTCGGTGAGAGAGGGCACGGTCCTAGAGACGTGGATGCAGCCCCGCAGCCTGAGGAAGCGGGCAGGGAGCTGTTTGGGGCCGGGGCTGCAGCCCTGGCCTCCTGCACGGGCGGCAGTGTGGGGGAGGAGGGAGGAGAGGAGGGGAACGATGATCACACTGAAATTACGTGATTCCTACAGCCGTCTGATTTATGAAATCCAACATCTTTTAGCCTCTGTTTCCCTAACTCCACCTCTGCTCCAGGGACATGCATGAGCCAAGAAAGGGTTAGCTGAAAGAAATGCCTTGCGCTCTAGGACATACCTTATATACGTGCTGCCATAAGCCCCAGCCTCGCTTCCCTCTAGAGATGACCACATCGTATTAAATCCTTGTGCAAAACCCACCAAGATTTCTTGCAGCCCCACACTACTTATCGATCTCCCTGTCCTCGTCTTGAATTTTAGCTGTGTGTTTGTTTCTTCCCAGACCTCACGTTTATGGTGCAGGCTGAAAACCAACGGCTGCGCTTTGCTGAGCCTCAGCGATACAGAGACTCAGCCTGTCGCAGCCCCTCCGTGTCAGCAACACTGGCACCGCTTTTACCCGGTCCTCCTTTTAGGTCATGGTATCCCTGACTGGCAAAGCTGGGTAACCCTCTTGTTCATCAGTTCATGGCAGGTGTTACCTCCCACGTCCTTCAGTTTAAGCCTTTAGCTCAACGTACAGAAACACTGTACTGTCACATCTGGTACTTACCCGACTTAGTCTCTGCCGTGGGGTGAGATGGCAGTAGTCAAAGCGGTACAGCCTTTTTCTGATACCTGATGCTCTGAAGTGTATCTGTCACATTACATGCCCTTCCTAGAGCAGGAGTTTCTTCTAAGGCTCTGGACACAGACCAGTTTTGGATTGTTTCGTTGCCTACCCAGGCCACAGTTAGCACTTTCCTCTTGCATTCCTCCATTTTTTCCCCACAGGTCTACCCACGGCAGTCTACACAAAACAGCAGAGCTCTCTGAACGTCCGAGTTCCCAGACTCAAGAGAGTCCCAGAGCAAGGTCGGCTACCCTGTTCCTCAGCAACCAGGCACGGCTCGGTACTTTTCTTGGTGTTATTGCCCTCTTTCCTCCGCTCAGTCTCACCTCAGATTTCCATACAACATTAGGATTTTAAGTCTTGTGGGGCAGGGATTTTGTCACTAAATGGTATCTCAAAGTGTCCAATACCTGAATTTTTTGAAACACCTTCTACTGCAATGTTTCTCCAGTTTTTCCATGGCAGGGTTTTTGCTTGTGTCTGGTGGCACTCTTCCACCCAGTAGCGAGGCACAGCTTGGATGTGCGATGCCCCAAGCATGGCCCATAGACTATTCTAAATGCATAGGATGGACAAGGCAACCTTATTTTCAGGTAACTAGGGTTTTAGACACATGGATGCTCTCACAGGTGGGCTGTGCCACTTCTCCCATTTTATTTAGCAGTGTAGGTAGAGCGGGTGACTATGGTTTTAGACACATGGATGCTCTCACAGGTGGGCTGTGCCACTTCTCCCATTTTATTTAGCAGTGTAGGTAGAGCCTAAGAGTTGGCTCTAGGAACAGGTAAAGCTGCCTGTGATGGCCAAGTGCTATCTGGAGCAACAAAGCCATGTATTGAGGGTTTCTAGGGCTTTTCATTCTCCTTGTCCAAACTGTGCTTATTCCTCTTCTGTAGCAGGAGCCAGAGGCTTCTGGCTGGGTTCAGCCTCAGAGTAGTATAACAGATTTTTGTCTCCTCTTCTGAGAAGCCTGGAGCTGGCTCGGAGGACCATACCACCAGCTGAAGGAAATTTTTCTTCTGATTTGTGAAATGGAATTTTTTATATCTACATCTTTGTGCTTCCAGGTCCCCTTGCCTACAAGTGATTGATATTAGGTTAAATTAAGATTATGCCATTGATGGAAGATAGATGTTATCTCTCGCCTTAAGGTCATATCACAGAATAACTGGCAACTCCGAACCCTCTGATCTCGGATGCTGTGGTGAGACCTGGAAAAGTAGATGGCCCCAAACCCAAATGATTCAGCCATGAAAATCTGCAGTACTCAGAGCCTTTTAGAATCTCAAATCCCTGCCTCTGATGGAGAGGTCTAATGGTCATAGCTGGTATTGCTGAAAGAGTAAGAGCCTAATCTAGCTAGTACGATAAAAACACATATAACCATTAAAGATGAATCTCCAACTTTCTGCTTTTCAAAGAATATGCTGATTTGGAGCATCCGTGACTGTGATACCGAAGGATGGTGGTTCTGGACCATGTCATTTACACTAAGCTGCATTAGTTCCTTAGTTACATGGTTAAATATTTTACTGGACGTTTAAGTGATATTTATGGATGTAAGTTGGTACAGCCAGAAAACCCTGAAGTAAATTAAAGAGGGAGTTAAGAAATGTCATGGGAATAGCTATGAGACACTCTTATGGGCAGTGCTAGCTGGCACTGTTCGTTACTTATTTATACCTTTTATCCAAAGGATGTATAAGCATGTAATGTATTTCTATATAAAATGGACTAATATACATACATGGGAATGAATGCACTTGGCAGTGAAATGTGCAACATGGTAACATCTGAGCTGCATTATTATAAAGTGATTCACAGGATGAAAATCTCTGTGTTCAATTAAAATTAAAGAAGGCATCTTGAATGTCAATTACACCAAATAGAAGCTAATTTTTAAAACATATTTTTTAAATGACTACTTTTTTATAGTCTCTTCAGCAGACAATTAGAGAAATAAACAGCTCCTGCCAGGAATGTCTGTTATGTTTGCATGGGTATTGTCTAGCAGTGGACAGATGCTATCAATAGTGAATAATTAATAATAACTATGTACTAAATAGATTAAGACTTCTATAAAAATCTCTCTTCTTTTGAAGGATTACATTTGGAAGCTTCTCTGAACTCCACGGCTTCGTACAAGCCAATACTCTAAGCTGTCCTGCCAAAACAGCATCAGCACATTGCTAATTTGTAAGAGTCAGAGAACTTCTGCCTCACAACAATTTTTTGATAATTTGAAAACCTGATAATCTTTCCCCACAATTCCACACAGAGGTCAGTTCTGGTGGAGAAAAACCAGAGCAATAAAAAAAAAAACGTGGAAATGATTGGGATGTTTGCATGGCAATGAAGAATTTGATTTACTGTTTTGTTTTCAGACTTTTTTTAGTACTCTCTTAGTTTTGCCTTTGAAAGGATTTATTTCCAAAGAAACTAAAGAGCTCTTCACATGCCAGCATTGAATTAATATCAGAGAATTTACATAGCATATTTTGATTTTAAATTAGGCTTTCAAAAGATACTACTTGAGGGTATAAAATAGTAAATGTGCTGAATTAATTTTTGCTTTTAAACACATTTTATGGAAGAATCATTGCTCCAGAGAGATTTTAACAAGTAACACTGTGGTTTCACTGGATATTTTAGGACCGATTTCTATTGGCAGTATCACACCGGGGACGCTGGGCCATAGTGCTTGCATGGGAACCATACCCCAACTTTTGCTACTAGATAATGGAAACTTGATAATGAAAACATGGCCCTTGTCCACAGCTTTTTTATAAAGGTAGCTGTTTGCCTCAGATACATTATATCTCCATTTGTGATACAAAGCCTACACAGCTTGTGTAAAATGCACGTGTGATGTTTCCTTCAGCTTCTCATGACATGTCAGCACAATGGTATGTGAATGTATCTGCATCTTTTCACAACAAAGTGTGAGAGCCCATTGCTTTAGGAAGCAAAAAGAACAAAATTAATTAAATGAAACAATTTATTGTATAAGAAGTTTGAAGAGACCTACCTGACCACATTCAAAATTGATGTCATCTGCAAACCTATATGAAAACATAATTCAATACAATTAGTTTTTGCTGACAGAGGTTTTACATATAATGAGATGCCAAATCCTTTGGGCTGTATTCATGTTGGTACTAACTGAATTCGGGGGGGCGGGGGGAGGTATTAATTCATAGCAGAGGTATTCTGCTGGTTTACACTAACCTAAAAGGGGCTCGTGCAAGCACTTGAGAATCTTTTGATGATATATACTTTCAGATGAACGACACTCTTGGGAAAAGCACGCATGCTCTTGCAAATAAAGAGCTTTTTCAGGTCTACAATGAAACTGGAACTTATAAACACTTGAGATACCTCTTTCCAATATCAATTTGCTTAACAAAGCAATGATCTCTCCTTGCAGACTTTGCCTTCCTTATGCCCCTGTCTTACCAGAGCTATTCCAAAATTCTATAGGGAAGTTTCCTGCCTTGCAGAAAATGCTGGTGGATCAGTTCATCCTCTTCAGTTTATACATGGCTAAAAATTACACTGAGAGTCTATCTCTACCTCTCAGAGGCTCCCTGAGGCTATGGAGTTAGCAGTCGAAAAGGCAGACATCCAGTTCAAGCCCATTGCCTGGGCTCCTTCTGCAGACGTGTGTGTGAGAGACAGGCACCTCCAGTGGGCGAATTGTCCCGTTGACTGGTGTGACTTGGATCTTTGCCTGGCATTGAAAAAAAGCATACTTTTGTTCTTAGAAACCTTTCATCTGATCAGAAAGGAAATGAACCCTGAGTTGCTTGTACCATGCTTTCACTTCTTTGGAATGAAAGATCACATGTGTGTTTTTGTGTATAAGCACACACACATACAGACAACTTACTGTATATCAAATAGAAAAATTATCCAGGTGGTTTTAAGAGGTCTACATAATAAAGCAAAAGGAGTATGAAGAGTTAGTTATACGGGACTCTTTGAAATAACTAACATATAATATTAATCTAAACCAAGTTTGAAGTTACAAAAAATCAGGAACAAACTCAGCTCAGAATTAGGAGTCCTGACAGCCACTGACTTTATTTATTTCCTTTAAAAAACCCAAAACAACCAACTTTCCTATTTGGTAACTGTGTTGTTTGACATGTCAAGTCCAAACAATTGTCATGCTCCCAAAATCCCTGAAGCGTAAATAACAATTAGCAGAACACAAGCGGTTCAGGCAAAGCTATTCTTAAGGAGATTCTTATTGTCTTTCAAGCTTCGATTGCCCGGAAAACATCATCTAAATAATTCACCTTAGATGAATCCCAGCATCCACTGTGCTGATGTGGATCCCCAGCAAAGTGAATAGATGGAGAGATCTGTTTTAAGCATTGGATCTTGAGGAGGGAAAAGCTTCCTCTTGCTACCTGTCGATAGTGTGGCTTTAAGGCAGAGGCTTGTGGACCTGCTTCAAGAACTACCTAAGACTTTTACGGTGTGTTTCCCAGCACAAGTAAGTTTTGGCTCGGTAATAAACACAAAGTTTATATGTGATATTTCTAGTTTAGAAGAAGCAGCAATGAGCAGCTAGCTATTATGAGTTTGCCGAAAGGCCACATACAGGAAGGGAGCAGTCTCACCCGTGCCATCCATTCGACCCGGCTCAAGGAGCGGGAAAGATAACCCACTGGTTGCAAGTCAGTGGTTGAGAAAGACTGTTGTGGCTCCAGAAGCAGTTTCACTACTTAAAGGGGGCCTACAAGAAAGATGGGGAGGGACTCTTTAACAGGGAGTGTAGTGGTAGGATGAGGGGTAACGGATTTAAACTGAAAGAGAGTAGATTTAGATTAGACATTAGGAAGAAATTCTTTGCTGTGGGGTTGGTGAGACACTGGCACAGGTTGCCCAGGGAAGCTGTGGATGCCCCATCCCTGGAAGTGTCCAAGGCCAGGCTGGATGGGGCTTTGAGCAACCTGGTCTAGTGGAAGGTGTCCCTGCCCATGGCAGGGTCATTGGAACTATATGATCTTTAAGGTCCCTTCCAACCCAAACCATTCTCTGATTCTATGACTGGCAACCAGGGATCTTACTCCTTCTGTTTTGCTGCTTCTGTCACAGAAACACTTAACAGAAAAAGAAATGTAGATAAGATGAGAAACTTAATTTAGGCTCACTCACAGAGATGATTTTCCTCTCTCCATAGTTAAAAGAAATGTACACATGGCCAGTGATTGCATTCAAAGCTCCCGTGTAAAAGGAAGAACTTAATGGTTCTAGAGCATAACATGGCAATAATGAAAGCTTGCTTAGCTTAACGCTTGGGGAAAAAAAAAAACAACCCCAAAACATGATGACACTAGAATAACTGTCCCCCTGAGGAGGAGGGGTGTTAGGATAGAAATTTAGAGAAAGTCGGGGGAAAGGAGAATAAGTGCAGAGCTATGTCAGAGAGGAAATGGAGCAGAGGGTATGGAGCTAAATCAGGAAGGAGTGGGAGGCCATAGGCAGAATAAGGAGCACTCAGGGATACAAGCAGGAGCCTCAAAGAGGGTATGATATAAGGAGATGGTGAAGAAAAAAAAAGCAAGGAGGCTGTGGCAAGAGAATAAGGGCTGACTGGCAGAAGAGGCAGTGTGACAAGAGTCAAAGCAGCAAAATCTCCACATATGCGCCACAGTCTAAGGAAACTGCTCCTAAAGGGGACACATTTAAGACCTTTACATGAAATTAAGAGAAATTTGTTTCAAAGACTTTGTCCCTTTCTCACCCTTCTTAGTAACAAAACAGCTGTGCGACTGCTGGGAACACCCTCCTCCATTAGAGGAAAAGACAAAAAAGCAAAGTTCCGCCTAAGCCCTTGGTGAGTATATGATATCATATATAATGCCTGGAGGGCTGGTACATCTGTAGCAGTTGGTGTATGTTTGCTGTCTCTCTTGGGATTTGTGTGTGTTGAATAGAATGAACGGCTTCAGCAATCAAATTGTGCTTTTAAACCTGCTAGGCAGCTGTGGGATACACTACCACAATCATCAAGCACTTTGACCAAGCAATTTTGGCGTAACACTGGGCCAATATTCCTGCCTGCCTCCATCAAAATGAACGAAGCATTTTTCTCAGGTTTTTCTCAGCCTCTAAGATATTTTCTGTTCTACATGTTTCAAAAACAGCATTAAGTCCTGTAGCTCTGGAAGGATGGTTAAGCAAAGAAGGTGCTTCTTACTCCTGTAATGGCTCTGGGACAAATGTAAGAGGAACAAGGTACTAATTATTGGCCCTTCTTAACTTGACACAATTCCAGGCCCACGGCAGCCATTTAATGTAGTGGAAACCGGGATCTTGCTGAACTAGTTGGCATCACTTAAATCAGTATTGCATTGTCATCAAAGACACACAGATAAACGAAGTTATGTATACTTCATCTTCATACTGACTGAGTCTGGTAGCAATGAATCCAATTAGCTTTTCACTGTAGACAATGAAATTAAATCAAGAATGATTTTGGCCTTTTGTCTCTGAAATCTGTATAACAACATGCACTTCCACTGTAAACATCTGCTTTATTTTTTTATTTTCTTTGTATGACAAAGTTCAACACAGGGAATTAATCCAGAAAAGAGCAAAAAACTTTTCACAGCAGTAGACAGGGAAATCACAGAAGTACTTCCCCTCATAAAATGTTCAAGACTGAGTTTTTTTGTTTAGTTGTATCATATAGCTTTTATTTCCAATAGCTAAAATGGAAAAAAAAAAAAAAAAAAAAAAAAAAAAAAAAAAAAAAAAAAAAAAAAAAAAAAAGATAAACCACTGTATCATTTCTACACTACTACACTAAATGTAATCCCAATTTCAAGTCCTACAACTTCCCCAATATTCATAGCATTTTTTCTTGCCAACTACTGCGCCTTATGTTCTTTTCATTACACTAGAAATAGGCTTAGGTGGCTCATTTCTTCCTAAATCTTGTAATAATAGATGAATAAGAATCACATTGAATAATACTAGGGAAGCTGATGTCTCAAACTCTGCCTTTGAAAGTGCCTGTGAAATTCCTTCTGGAGGTTTAGTGCCCATTGTGCAGTTGTCACGGTTCAGAATCTAGATATATGCATTAGTCAAATGCAGGCAACCTTTTCAAAGCTGTATGATGTAGGTAAGTATCTAAATTAACCTAAATTCTTGAAAATACAGAAATAATTTGAAAAGCATACCTTCTTGGACTAGATCTGGTTTAGAGATACACCAGAAATGTGTAAAGGAAAAGAAAGGTTGTCCCAAAATAATAATAATAATAATAATCCCAAAATAAAAAAAATAGTGTGAAGGACTAAAGACATACAAAACAATTAGACGTTGGCTAATTACATGCCATTTTAAGTAGAATATTTTAGTGGACATGTTTAAAAGATTGGCTAATATCAAGTTTATAAATTCAGATTATTTTTAATACAAAGTCTTCAGATACTGTACAAAATCCTCCTATAAGCCTATCAAAGCATGCATAATTATAGGTTCATTTGCATCTTTGATTGAAAAAAGTCTGCAGAACAAATATGGTTTTAGGAACTGGCTCTAGGGATAAGCCATCATTGTGCTGAAAAATAGTACTGTGCCAACTATTGTGTGTGAACTGAAGTGAAGGACAGGGAGAATTTCCTTATTTCTGATTAAATTCCTTTCCCTCATTCACTGCTCCTCCACTACAACTTGAAGAGCAAAGTTTATGCCTTTGGAATGCAGCAGATTGCCCCAAGTGTTACGGGTTTGGATTTGCTGTTTTTGGTTTTTTTTTTAATTTTTTCCCCTCTGGGGACATAATGCTTCTGGGGATCTCTGATTTCCCTGACAAACTGCACGATTTGATTGCTGGTTCCAGCATAGCATATGCAGTTTATAAAAGCAGTACATTCTGTTGCTCTTTATAAAAGAAAATAAAGTCACTAAAAAGTCTAAAGAAAATGCCAGATTCCCAGGAAATAGAAAATTCTGCCTCTGTGTGTGTGTGAAGTTTAATAGCTTTTGAATGAAGTGACATTTTTATTGCTTTGAGGCATACATGTATTGCAATAGGTTTTATTATTTTGGAAGACAGAAGTGTGAAGAAAGATGCTCTAAAAAAAAGATAAAAGTGATATTACATTGCATAGAAAATATTTGCATTTCATTTGTTTAAAAATGAGCTATTCAAATGCATCATGTGATTCTTCACATGTCAGCCCGGACAAATGAAGCAAAGATACCGTCTTCTTGCGAAAGTAGGTTCTCAGGCGTATCATATTCTAAAATGTTCCCTCGCTTCATGACGATGACCAGGTCCGCCGTTAGGATGGTGTGAACCCGATGCTGCCATAAAGAAAAGCATACGGAAGTTTTCATTATGATAATCCTCCCTGCAGTTCATTAATGGGCCTAATGCAAGACATACCAAGTTGGTGAAAGGCTATCCTTGTTTACAGTGGTATTTGGCGTAGGTCCTCGCACTATATCTTTAATCTGAAGAGATCTCAAATTACTTTGCAGCCTCTGGCACCAAGCCTGAAAATATTTAAGCATGCACTTCACTTTCAGTCTGCCAATTGCCATTATGGACAGCACAGCTGTTGGAACAAAACCCACGGCATCACTGAAATACATCTTCCTCTTCAGGAATAAGGGTGAGAAACATCCTGGGTATGCCTGCGCTGTCAAGTGGCTTAGCATCCTGCGCTGCTCCTTGGTCTCTGTACCCTGACTGTCTGCTCTGCATTTGTCTTAGGGCACTCCTGGGCTGTCTCCTTCCGTAAATCAACTAGCTCCCTCTAAGATTAAATTTTTGGGTGCTAGTTTAGCCCCGTAGGCAACAGGAATGAAACCAGGCTGAGTTTGATTTCAATGCCGTATGAACACAAACAGTCTGGTATTGACAGGGTGAGCTCTAAAAGTGTGGATTCCACTAACATTATAGATTCAATGTTAGCTGCCTGTCTAAGCTTTAGTTAAATACGATTTGCATAAATAGTCATGAAATTAAACAAACCCAGGAACCGCACAATAAACACCTTCTTGCACTGTACTGTCATCTCAGAAGTTGTGCAGTAGAAAGGAAGCAGAGTGAAACTAAAGAGGTAAAAATAACTACCAAAGAGCCAGAAGTCTTGTGAACAGTGTGGACTGACAGAGTCTACTTGTGAGTCTTCACCAAAGTGGTGAACAGGCCGTCCTCTTTGAGGAGTAAGTTTGAGGCAGTGTCACATTCAACTAGAAAGCCCTCAGAAAGGACTAGGACAATATTGGCGTCCAAGATGTGAGATACACGATGCTGGAAAAAAGAAAAGAAAAACAGGTGGGTGAAGGAAGGATCAGCCATAAATAAAGAGAGGAAGGAAATGAAGCCAACTTTATGAGGAAAGCTAAATATTAATGTGTGTCATTTTGCTTGAGACACCAACTTCAGAAAAGCAAAGCAAAAGAAAAGTGAGATTTCAGTCAGAAGGACAATACGGAAAATTTGAATGGCATGTAACTGAGGGAGAATACGCTTACTGCTAGCATCTTCAGCATTTACACACCCAAGAACCTTAGAGCCTACTGTAAATGAGCTAGGTTAAGTGGTTTGCTTGACACAAGCTAGTCACTGACAGACTTGAAACCAGAGTCCAGGAGGCATAATTCTAATCTCTAACCGCAGGACTTTATTCCAGACAAAGCAAATGAAGCAGCTGTTGAAATATGTATTTATCTCATGAATAAAACATCTGTTTGTTGAGTAAGCCTGCCGTCACAAGATGGAACACTGTGTAAGTGTGTATGTGCGTATGCATGTCTATGTATACACATAGACATGCATACCTGCACAGATGTATGGAACTTTTGGGCACTAGAAATGGCAGGAAAACAGGAAAAAATATCATAAGCCCTTAGTGGAACAGATATTCATTTTGAGCAATTCCCACTGATTCCAATTTTTAAAACCTTTATCATAAAACCAACTTTTTATTCTGAAAGAAAAGATAGTCCAATTTGAGAAATCATACCAACAAGCTTCTGAAATCTTAGCTGCTTTTATAAATTTGTGCCATGATTCTGGACACTATACATGCATAGACTTCAGAGGCAAAATTCAAATCTAGATTTTGATGCAACTTTCAATAATGGTTTAACCCATGGATTTGGTTTCAATTTTTAGTGAGAATGTCCACAAATTTTCTTGGAGACAGTGTAGATGCTGAAGCTCCCTGTAAAGTCCTTCTTCAGATCTAAGTGTTTTAGTTCGACCCACTTCAAGATAGCATTTACTGCAAAATTTCAGGTTGATAGTATGTGTCTTGATGTTTTCTTGTATCTGTGAATATTCTGACCTTGTTTTTTAGTTTTATTTTTTGATGGTTTTTAGTTTTATATAGTGATGCTTAACTGGTGAAAGGCAAGATTAACTGTCTGAGGAATGAGGAAAGAGAGCATTTGCTGACATCAGTACTTACCGCTATTGTAACAACTGTGCGGTCTGCAAAGGCAGTCATCACAACCTTCTGCAAAATGTTTTCCTATCAAAGGAAAAAGCTTACTTCAGTTACTTCATCCTTTTACATTTTAATTCATGTGTCTTCAAGCACATTAAGAGAGAGGATCATATTGCATACAATCTCTGATCTGTGCACCAGATTCTCTGTAACGAAATGCCACACAGGGGATTTTCTAAAACATTTCATCTTTTTTCCCCTCACCATAGGCATCAATCCCCAAAACACATTAACAGCAACAGCTGAAACCAAACACAAGAGAAAGGCAAAAAAGCTGTCAGTTTTTTCTGCTAAAGAGACCCCATGGCTGACATTTAGGGAAGATGATGCCTCCTCTCCTAGTAGATCCACGCAGTGATGGTGCTAATTGCTATACTCACTGTGGCCATGTCAATAGAAGCTGTGGCTTCATCCATGATGAGAATGCTACTCTTGCGGACAAAGGCTCGGGCCAGACAGAAGAGCTGCCTTTGCCCTACACTGAAGTTCTCTCCTCCTTCTGTGACCATTGCATCTGTAATAAAGTCAGTTACTTTGAATGTCGCACCACTGAAATGCTATACATTCATACAGTCTGGACCCAGTGATTTTGAGTGGGCGCCATGAGAGCTCTGCTTGTGCACAATTCCAGGGTCAAGCAAGATCCCTGTAAAAGCCAATAAGTGTAATCTTGACTGAACGCTGGAATGGAGTGACACCAAGACAAGTGAGCACAACTTCTTGGGAAAGGAGCAATACATCATTAAGCAAATAGTTGGCACAAATAGTTAGCAAATCTGGTAGGCTGCAGGATAATATCTTAGTAATATGAAATACACTTAATATGGAAGGAAATATGCAAGTTTCCTTCATGAACCAAATCTGAAATTATAAGGAAAATGCTCTGTTGGTGTTCTAGACAAGAGCTACAGCTTTGCTGGTGGAGCTAGATTCTGCTGACAGAGTGAAGGTAAAACTGCTCCTTTTTTAACTCTTTGCTGACTCGTCACTATGATGCTGAGGTGCTGCAGGATTTTTCTGCAATGAGCGGAAAACCAGTCTGCTCTTCAGCTTTTTAGTAGCAATATTCTCTCTAGCATAGAGACAGAATATTCATTAGGTACCTGTCAACTCCTACATGATGGTTTAGAGTGTAAGATCCCATGTATCTGTTTATATGCGTGCATGCTCATGCGTGCATAATTTCATTGTTGGCCTATGTTCCCAGAGACTTGGTTCAGACATACCAAGGCCTCCTGGCAACGACTTGACCATGTTCTTCAACTGAGCAATCTCCAAAGCTTCCCAGAGTCTATCATCGGTGCACTTGCATTCTGGATCCAAATTAAAGCTGCAAAGGAAACCGTAACAGGAGTCTTGTTACTGCACTTACAGTTCATTCGGGTCTTCTGCAAAGGCACATTTTGGCATTGTGTATGTCACTTGACTTCTCTTGGGCAGATTGTGTAGATAGATTGGGCTGAGCAGGAAGGTTCCCTCCCTTTTCCATCCCTTCCTGTTCGACAGTGCCCATCACAAACACACCGTGCAATGCTGCTTGTCACCCCCTGATGGCATACACCTACCGGATGGAGCCACTGAACAATATTGGATCCTGGAGAATAATGGAGAGTCGGGAACGGAGAGTATGAAGAGGCAATTTGCTGATGTCTATTCCGTCAATCACTATCCTCCCTGTTTAAAACAACATGCAGAAGACATGTGAGGGAATTGCACAAAGCATGTGATCTGCAGGTAGCAGACAGAAAGATAAAACGGGTGGTTCGGGCTGGACTCCAAAGGATGAGGCTGTGAGTCTCTGCGATCTCTCAGCACTGCCATACAGACATAGGGAAGGTGAATGTATGTAGTAATGCTTATTAGTGACGCTGTTGCCTTGCTCTCTTTTTTCCCCACCAACCTTCCCTTAAAGGATATACATGATTTCCATGATGCTATGTGATTAATCATAGCACCAGAAGGTTATGGGGCAACCTGAGCTTTACAGCCAAACAGAGCAAGAACAAGAGCAACCTATGTAACTAGCCATGTCCTGTGCTTTTCTGTGTTCCCCTTGACTTTAACAGTTGCAGAACTTACTGGATTTGAGATTGTGCACAATTTCTTTTGCATAATATATGTATGTATCTGCAATCCATACATCAGGAGCCAAAACTACCTTTGGAACTCTAGAAGAAATGGGGTGGCATTAACTTTTTAACAAGAGGCAGATCAGAAAAACAAAAAGGGTGTCCTACTCCAAGGCATTTTAATATCATTCAAGCTGGTTCCTACAGATCAGTTTCATTTGAGTATTTGGTTGTGAATTAGCCACATACTGTTCTGCTAGCATAAGATTACTGGAAGCAGTCACATAAATCACTCCTTAACATAGTAGTTCATTCCCCTACAAGAAGTTGCTGCAACAGCTGGGATAATTGGTAAAGTAAGAGGATTTTTCCTTTTCTAGTCACTACTTCAGGTCAATGAGCATATGGATCTCATCTGAAAATCTGATTTATGATGTGCTGGGTGTGGCAACTGCTGACATTCAGGAGAAGGAAATGGGGGAAATGTACAAGAGAAACTGTTTGGCTGCCCTGTAAGTAGAAGAGGGTGAGAAGTGCAGAAGGAATCTCTTCCCTTGAATCTTGAAACAAAAGCCAGGAACTACTGACCCCACTGACCCTCCCTGGGCACAGAAACTTCCTCGGGGTTATGGGGAAGGGATGGGCCAAGGCAAATGGCCCAGAATGAAGATCTGGTAACGGGTATTTTCATCAGGCTCACTTCTGCAGTTTCCCTGTGCATTACTTCACAGGGCAGCTGCACTCCTCCCTGGGAAGTACCTAACATTAAGTTCATCAGTTCTCTCTCCCAACAGTGAGAACCTAACCATGAACTGGCAAATACATGGATATTCAAAGCTATGCTCATATGCCTCTTCTGTTATTCCCAATTGTCATGATCCTGCATTTTGTAGGTTACTCTGTGTGACCCTATTCCAATGAAAGACTTAATCCCCACCTGGCTGGATTACCAATAGTCTCATGCTTTTATTAGATGGTCAGAGGAACCAAGATTTAATCTGTAGGGTGCAAAGCCCAATTGTTTTCAGACTTTCAGAAAGTCTGAATCAGGTCATAAGACTTCAGCATGAGACATCAGTGGTTGCATAAACTTAAGCAATTCCTTTTCTTCACAAATGAGGACATGAGAGACAGTTAGCAGAAGATGAGGTGGACTAATGAAAGAAAAATTAATATGGCGTGCTTTGGGAAAAGAGGAAGGCATTTTTGATAGAAGCCAGGGTGCTTCAAGGAGAAGAAAAGAGTAGATTAGGAGACCTGAGGGAAAAAGTAAAGTAGAGAGCAGTTAGGAAACCAGGAAAGTAATGAGGGGAGGCCAAGCAAGACAGAAGAGAAATGAGAGATAGTTTGAACTGAGGGCAAGAAAAGGAAAACACTAAAGAACAAAGAAAGAAGCAAGAGTAGGGGAATAAAATGGGACATATACAAATTTAAAGAAATAACAGGGATATAAGGAACCAAGATGGATAACATGAATGAAATCTTGGCTCTAGTAAAGTTACTCGAAATCTTGTTATATAACTTTTATTAGAGCCAGGACTCCACCCAGAAGTGGACCAGCAAAGAGGCCAAATATGGGTCTAGCTGAGAGAGAGAGGGATGTGCACAAAGGATAAACAGAGCTTGACTGGAAAAGACTTAGGCATTCCCATTGGGAAAAATCAGGGATACAGAAGCAGCAGACAAAGAAAGGATAGAGAGAGAAGATTAAAGTAGAAGGAAACTTAAAGTTGGCCAAAACCATAATTATTCTTTGTTTGCATTATTTATATATTCAGGAACCCCAGTCATGAATCCGAAACCTATTACCATAGATACATATAGGCACAGAACCACAAGAAAAGCAAGTATTAGCTGCATAAGATTTACTTATCCTCCCACATCCTACTGGGGTTTCCCTAGAAACGTTCCATGCAGAATGGCTAAATTAGAAACACGGAAATCTTTGAAACAAAAAGATGACTTTCCAGTAAGTTTCCATATTCCCGCAACAGTACACATGTATATGTATTATAAATGCCAGGGTACATATTGCTGCATACCAGTTCATGCCAATTAGCTGGGAGAGTGAAATGCTGCTGAAGTGAAAACATAGCAAAATGTTTCCCAAACCTTCAGTCAGTTTTTGCTGTAATTGTGGGAAACCACAATAAAATAAAAAATAAATATCAAGGGAATGGACTTGTTGAGTTCTAGTTTCTATTCTGCTAATATTTTGACAGCTATCATAAGTTAATGCAGTTATTCATTAGGAAGAAATTTAGAGGCTCCAGAGAATTGCATATTTTTTCCTCCTATCTCAAAAATGGCATATTGTTTTGTCAGAGCATATGCAAAAACATAAAAAAAAATTAGAAGTATAATCTGTGTGTAATGTTTTCTGGAAGAACAAAGTACTGCTCACAACAGGACACTTTGTACTTTGAAGCATCAGGCATAACAAGCCCCATTCTAATCAAGTATCTTCTGAGCCAGAGCGCCAGGATGTAAACTATCAAAAAGTCTCCTCACTTCTCCTGAAGAAGTAAGGGGGGAGCAGGTCAGGAGCGGCAACATACTCCAGTGAAAACTAACCATCAAATATGTCCACCATTCTGAAGAATGCCAAAGACAGGGATGACTTGCCGCTGCCAGTACGTCCACAGATCCCAACCTGCAAAAGAAAGCAAGATGTTACTTACTTATGAAAGGAAGCTGTAAATCAGACTTGCAGTCCTTCTGGGAAAGCTGGACTGGACTGCCCTACTGATGAGTAAAAATGTCCTTCCCCATGGCTGGTGGCAGACACCAGGGAAAAAACAAAAGACCGTGGAAAGCACACTTCTCTTTTCTGGCTCTCAGCATTGTGAGGACTTGTCCCAGGAACATTTTTGAAACTTCAGCATTTTGACCTGGACTCCAATGACACTATATGCTGAAAAGTGAAATATTCTTGCATTTTTACTCTGTTCCAGTCTGGTGTTCACCTAACCTCATCTGACCAGCTAGGCTCATTCTTCGTGAAGGGGGTGGACTTGTAAAGAAATGAGACTCAGAAGGAAAACAGATCCATCAAGAATAAGATGTCATCAGTGTAAGTTTCTTGACCCATGCCCAGGGACCTCAGAGAGGACCATCGATGTATATAGCTGTCACTGCAAATTGTTGTTATTCTTGCTCTTCTGCCACCTTAGAAAAGGAAACACACTAAGAAAGGATCTGCTCCAGAATGAGGACAATGATAGGGAGTTGCTTGACACAGTACCTTTTGTCCTGGCTTGATATATGCCTTAACATGCTTAAGAACAGGTTTCAGGTTGTTCTCATACCGAACGCACAAATTTTCGATCTTGATTTCCCCTTCTTGGGGCCAGTCTTTTGGGACTTGAGAGGGATCTGAAATAGTTAACAGTAAAACAAACAAAAATGAATGCTATCAGAGGGTCACCTTTTATGACATTCCCATTTCCCCTTTTTTCCTGCCTGGGCACCTTCCTGAAGCCACTTGAGAAATGGAGTCCCAGTTCTCTGCCGAGGGGTTGCTGGGAACTGCCTGGCGGGCACATTAGCACTCAGCTTCCAGACCTCGACACATAAGATGAGAGGGCAGATGCTGAAGTGGCTCTTGGCAATGAAATGGGGAGAAGCCAAGTGAAGAGAGAACATAGTGTCAGCGCAGTGTTAGTATGTTCTTCGGTCAGTAACCGGCACAGGAAGGGCAGTGCAAGGAAGGATGTTGTTACTGCTGTACAACATGAGCTGTTGACTCTATCACAGCTCATGTTTCATCCTGATTTGCAAATACACAGGCAGGTTTTGTCTCCAGACTAAGTGGCTTAGCTTTCCAGGGAAGCGTACTGATCTGTAAGCATTTTGGCCTTTCACTTCAAGCACTTCTAAAACACCAATCAAAGCCAATTTGAAATACGTGGAGTACGAACAGCAACGTGCAGTTCAGGGAAGAGTTGCTGAGGTCTGATTGCCAATGTGCCCCTGTCCTGTAGACCCCATTTGCTGCAAAGTGTGGGACTGTTAATGCATTTCTGATTTTTATCTATATTTTTGTTTTCCAAATAGCCACATGGATGTTTTGTTCATTCCATCTATAACTGTGCCCTGGTACTTTCTGATTAGACTACAGGGCCATGCTCTGTATCCCTGGCATTCAGTAGGGTTTTTTATGTTGAGTAGCATGGGCTACATATCTCAGAGCTGCTTTTGGCTACCCTTGTCACTCAGATCAGTGGGAGTTCCTACATGTCAATGAGAACAGGTTTTGGCCAGAGGCGTATACATTTTGCATGACCAATCTACCATGCTTTCACATTACCACATTAAAAACCAAAAAAGATTAGAGTGCAATACCCAAGTAGCCATCATAGTTCTCCGACTCCATGTTCAGGAAGCTGTGCACTTTTTTTACTGCACCCATCTGCACCTCCAGATCAGCCAGATTCCTCACCACCCAGTTCAAATAGTTGGTTATCTGCATCACAGAATGAAAACAAGGTCAGGGTTCATCTACCTGTTTGCGAATAAAGGTTGGATAAATTTGTAAAAGTCTTTGGCCTGACTCAGCACAGTGGGTCTCTCATTGACATTACAACAGCTCTAGACTCAGTGCAACAGCATCAAATGCATAATAAGCCAGTCATATTCCAACACAAACAACCCTGACATAGTAATTTAGTGCTTAGGTATTCTCATCCTTCTTTTTTGAAGGAGAAATATGGAAAGGTTGTACCTGCAGTCTGAAGATGTGACTGATTAAGGGAATCTCTTGTTCTTGGCATCTAGTAATCTGTACTAGATTGCCAAAAGGCATCTTCTTTAAATACACCCACAGAGTAGATATCAAAATTGGAAGCCGTGTTTGGAAATATTTCATTTTCTAATCTTTCAAAGACTGCAACTGAAGATTAAGAAAGTTTACTATTTGCAAATATACTGAAAAGATTTGATGGGTGTTTCATTTCTCTCTCCTTCTGTGCATATTTAGATGTTTTATTTCTCTCTGTGGAAAATGTGAGGGTTTTTAGCATAGAAATATATAAGAAAAAATGTATTATCAGTTCAATGGTGTTTCCTTCTTGGTTTTTATTCCCATTTGTAATCAAAAGGATCTGATCAGTAGTAAAGGTATTACTTGTAGTAGATAATAGTTGATAATTAGTTGTCTAATAATGCACAATAGCTTAGAGAAACTGATCTCTAGTCAAGACTGACTATTTAAGGCTTAAAATTGTAAAGCAATTTCCTAAACATTTCCTAAATGTTCCTAAGTCTGTGTTTAGGTGCTGATATAAAAAAGAAAAACTGATCTTATTAGGAACAGTTGATTGCCAAACACCTTTAAAAATTGAGATGCTTTACATACCTGAATAAAGGTTTAGAAACTTAACTTAGACAGTGAAAACATCCTATACGCAGACATATTCAGAAAAAGATTTTGTCATTTATTTGTGGGACATTGCTGAATCTGCCAGATAAGAAATTTATTATAAATAAATCAGCCAGCTCCACTTCTTTTCCACTTACCTAATACTGATGCAATAGGCATACAGTAAATAATTTTCATTGAGATTCAGCAATAACACTTGTTGTCAATTTAGAGGATTTAGTTGCTTACTTTATCCTTAAGATAGACTTACTCTAGTGGCTATTGTGAAGTATTTTATTTGTTATTCAGAAACCCACTCATTCTGTGTCCAGCTGTTGCATCAGGAAGTTATGGAAATGGGTACGTTTGCAAATGAGCTAAACACTCTGCTGCTTGCAGAGTAGCAGGCTGCAATCGTATTTGGCAGATTTGATAACAGAGCCTGGCATCCCAAAGGCTCTACCCATTATTTCAACCTTTATCACAGTTGTGCAAGGGAGTTGGCAGTGTTTATACAAGGGAAGAGAATAAGCTTGAAGATGTCCACTGTAAACACAACGTTGGTACAAACAGTTTGCTCTCATCCAGGTCCAAACATCAGCCCTCTCTTAGCTCCAGGGAGAAATGATACAAAAACCCATGTCAGGGGCCACAAGTAAGATTCAACTGCATTCAAAGTTTCATCAGTGTTATTGTGGGGCAGGAGGGAGACAGGTGACTAACGCATTTTTTCCTCTGCTATGCCAGACTTCAGCACGTGGCTAATTTACACTAATGGTCTGTTTGCAAATACAGACTAAATGCAAAGAAGTCAAAGATGATGCAGACATCTTGGCGCTTCCAGATCTCTGCTAACAAAGCAGGATTACCAGGAATGTTTTCAGAGAGAAGTTGAAGCTCTGGGACTGATTCTTAGTTACTGGCAGATTCTCACACTGCTGGAACAACAGGACGAGGGGGATCTAAGGCAATCCTAAGGCAGCTGCCAAGAACTTTCTCTTGTAACCATGGGTGTGCCAGCATTTACGTGCAAAGCCAAATCTCAGCATTAGTCCCATACCCGTAACATTCCCTCATACCAGTGCCGTAAAGCAGCCATTTTTTTGCCATGCCAGCCATGGTTTCAAAAATTCTTCCTGCCATTATCCTTATGCTACTTCTGTCCCCACTCTCATGATTAATTCAGTGATATTTCTGCTCTCTGTGGTGATCATACGCTATGCTCATCATGCGCTCTCTGCCTCTCTTACAGCCTACTGCACTAAAACACTGTTCCTTCTCCATGACTCGGCTCAAATAGCTCAGTGCTAACAATAGAGTTAAAATGAATTGGCTAGCATCCCACCAAGATTTCATCTCCTCTGCTTTCCTACTGCTACCTGTCATGATGAACCATGCCTCCGAGCCCCAAAAGTCCCAATCCCAAATCCATTCAGAATTCTGTGGAAAATATTGGGCATCTGAGTAATTTCCTTCCGAAGGTAGAACTGTCATTTCTGGTTCTTCAGCAATTATTTTATTTGGTCTTTGGTTAAACATTACCCAGATTATGACAGTCTGTGGGATAGTATTTTCTGGCAGGTTTTGCCATATACAGGCAGAACCAACACTGTGTTGTGCAAAACAGAGTGCACAGCAGGTCCTCTTACGCATTTTTAATTTTCCTGCTCTGCTTGGGAGCACGCAGGGCCTGGGAATGGTTGTGTTTTTTTAATTGGCTCATAAAACCTGAAGCAAGTCCAAGTTGCCCTGAACTCTCTCAACTTTGGCTCAAATCCATTATTTGCAAGATTGTTTGTTTCAAGATTAAGAAAGTTGGAAGATAACTATGTATATGTATTTAAAAAAAATATCATAAAACTAATACATTGGTCTGGAAGTTCTTATGCTTTGCCTTGGTACATACCGTCAGAGCATACAGGAGACCTAGCCCCACAAACCCCGAGTTAGGCCCTTCGGTGATGGAAGTGACAGCCGCAGTCAGAACTATGCAAGCACCGAGGTAATCCTGGAACGAGAAAGAAGGAAGAGAAAGATTCTAGACAACATTAAAACACCGCAACAAGAAAACTTCTTCAGATACAGAGCACATTTGCTTTACTAAGGATTATTTCTGTAACGATGCCTAGTTCTTAATTCTGGGCTATTTTTCCTGGAAAATGTCACGGGTTTTTGTGCCCAACCTGAAACACCCTAAAGGAACTTGCTGAACACAAATGAAACAGGACAGTATTTTCTGCATATCCAGTTGGGCTAGGGTATCCCATTGTGGCCACCCCAAAAAGAGCAGGTATCAAAAAAATCTAATGAGCATATAAAAAACCCAAACAAAACACCATAAGAATGGCATAATACTGACACTCCTAATTCCTAGCACTAAAACAAATCAATTCCACTCTCTACTCTCCTTCAGGTCTTCTCAAACATGGGTTTACCTCCCAAAAAAGAGAAGTATCAGTGACTTCACAAACTCCATGAAGAGTTTTTGTAGAATTTATACAGGTAATCCACACGTTTTATGGGCACAAGTGGGTAAACTCACATAAAGTGTCTACATCATGCAATGGGACGCTGTGCATAGTGAAGACATCCCCAAGTCTGCTATATACTCACAGCCTGCAGTGAAACACCATGTGGTTGTTGGTAATATGGACTCTGAAAGCAGTATAGCTGTGTAGTTGTGGTGCTGCAAATGAGCTACTAAGCCTTGCTCCTGCCACAGCACTTCGAATTTTGGACTGACTCCATGGTAGACACCTGAAGGCTCTCAGCTCTGTTGCATGGTGATGACTTGCTTTACAGAAATTGCTGTGTAGGCTGTATTAGAAAGATCTGACTTCTCACAAGCTCTGCAGGAGCTTGAACCCATCTTCTTGATGTGTACCTCAGTTTTGAAGTGAATGCCGCTCATGAGCGATCTCATGTAGTTGTCAAGGTGCCTGATTCATGAGACTGCTGATATTCCTACTCTCCCACTGCTCCCTGCATTATATTTATCTTGGATTACAGTGTTAGCTTTTTCCATCCATTTTTTTCCTCCTGTCTGATAATATCCTGCCTGGAATCTTCCCCTCTGAGATTTGAAATGAGGGCTGCCTAGTTCATCTTTCTGTAAAAAGTGTTGATGAGGCAGATGACAGATTCAAACTTAACGTCTACAGAGAAGTAGAACCACAATGATCTCAAGTCTCCATCAGCAGCTGGGACAGGACTTCATTGTTGCTATTAAACTCTATAAAGTTTTGTGTCATGTTAGTACCACTGTGCCATTAGGCAGAGCTAAATAAACTATTCCTTGGCGTGACCACATTATTTTCAATGCCATGATGAAGCAATGCATATTCTTGGATCAAATTCATTCTGCATGTAAGCAGGTCTAAGACTGTGAGACATTAGCAGGCATTGCCACAGTTTATTCCAGGACTGGTTGTTGCTCTGTTATTTATCTGTCTTTGATTTGGAAGTGAGTTCAGCTTGATCTTGGAAGCTGTAAGAAGCTAAAAGCATGAGGAAAAGCTGTGCCATCATAAGAAATGGAGCACAACTTTGTTGCTCTGCTAGCATATCAGGAAATTAAGGTAAGGATACAGCCTTTGAAGTGAGGATTAATCATGCCTGTTACTCTTTGTGTCTAGCAGAATCAGGTCACTGGTCTGTTTATTCACTGCTCTTGTAGTGTCAGATGAATAAGGAAATCACAGTGATTTTGCTCGCCTCTCGCTGACTTGCAAATCAGGGAACCTCTTCATATGCTGTTCCTTGTGGAGCCCCCACAGAAGCCAGGAACCTGTCTCACTGCACTGGCTGTGTTGTGCCCTACCATCATTTGTTTTTCAGTTGGAGTCTAGTTCTGCCACCTTTCATGATATTGAACAGTACTGTAAATCGCACAGTATGAGTTCAGAGCTGCAGTAAGGGCACTGCAAATGGGGGCCCTAAATTACAGCTGTGGGATAAAACCTGTTACTGGAGAGATTCCTCAGGACCTGGAAGCTCAATGGTGCCTAAAACAGCCCTGGTGGAATGATGGCACAGTTCACAAAACTACTTAAAAGCCATACTCTGCTTTGAAAGTAGTTCCTGCCGTGGCAGGTCTGCAGATGCTGCGCAGTAGTAGAGAAAGCCTTATTTCAAGTTACGTAAATGTTTGTTCTTGCGCTCTCTTCAGATGCTAGACATCACAACAGAAAAAGATGAGGGAGACTTGTATTTTCTTACTCCCAGCCAAGAAAGCTGAAAAAACCTTTTGGGTTTAACATAAACAATCCCAATCTATTTTAAGGGACAGTGTGTATAATCTCATCGCGAGATTAATTCTCGTTATTATCTTCTCTGCATCAGTCAAAGTCTCTGTTTGCTTCCAAGGTTTCAAAACCATGGCTAGGACTAAACTGAACGTACCGTCCTGACCTCCAGCCATCTGTTGGCAGCCGATAGAAATAAGTAGGCAATGTTGTTCGTGTCTGTTAGCTCCAGCATACGTTGTTTAAATCTGGCTTCGTGCCTGCCAAGAGCAAAGTTGTTGTATTACAACACATTACACACTCATATGCAAAGAGATGAAGCATTAAACTCTTCTCTCCCACCCCTCACCCCCAACCAAAACTTTTGGACCTTCTTCTTTTGCCAAACTGGGTTAAAAACTCTTCCCTAAGGACCCATACCTTCTGCTAGTGCTCTAGAGCTACACATACAGTGGGGAGGAATTTGACAAGCAATTAAATTGGGCTAGATTTTGGATCAGAGCCTGCTCCCTCAAAGAGACTGCAATCCCAGCATGTTAGGGACAGGATTTACTTCCCAGAGTATATCCACTTTCATAGTTGTGGACTGTGGCTGGGGCCACAAGCGAGGGGTGCAGCCACTAGCAAGAGCAGAGGGCTCACCTGTCAGCATAAAATCTGATTTCAAAAGTTACCTGGCCAGCTGCAGGAGTCTTCAACAGGGGTGACATTTCTAAGGCTTCAACTAATGTAGACTGCAGATTGATCAGTAGATCAATACCTTTCAGCCACTCAGCTCAGCTGTTTTCTCAGCCAGTCACACTTTGCCTAAGCAACTCAGATGGCTACAATGAGGGAGAGCTATCAATCATTTCTGAGTTATAAAAACGAGCCGTGTTACCTCCACTGTCACTTGTTTCTCTCTCCCGTCATGTTTAAAAAACTGCAAGGATGTCAGAGCACCTAAGGGTGGAGGTACATGTTGGGAGGGAGGGGGAAATCTCTGTTGGTGTAAGTGTATTAAATCGTGGTGCCTTTCAATACTTCAGGTATGACCTGCAGTCAGATGGAAATGATTTTGTTGTTTCATATTAAATGTTAAATACTCTCACTTGAATAAAGTTGTTTCATATTCTACTGTCTGTTAAATACTCTCACTTGAATAAACTAGCCAAACTTCATCTTCATTCAGCAGCTTACTGTCTGTTTTATCATGGCAAGTTCTTCCATTTCAAAGTCTCAGGGCCCTGCTGTGAAGCACCTGTGATCCCTGTTCTGCCAGAAACTTCGTTTTCTGCTTTTTTTTTTTTTTTGGCCTTTTCCCACTGATACTTTATTTCCCTCTGCACAGCTTGTAAACATGGCAAGCAACCTCCCCGAAACAACAACTGGTAATGGTAATGACGCGGGGAGTAGTAAGAGATTCACTGAATATCCTGCTCGTCTGCCTGTCTGGCAGCAAAACTGCTGTTTTCCTGGGGGAAAATCTGACATGCTCAATCTGTATCTTTTCATCCACGTCCAGCTCGTCTTCTGCTCAGTTTTAGACTTTTATCCTGTCAGATGACAAACAGCAAAGGTCACTGAAATTGCTTTCTGATCCAACTGTGCTACTTTGTGGTAAGTTATATGAGGGGCTGCTCTATTTTATCCTGGAACATACTGAACTCAAACTGCAGAGAATGACTAACAGGACTGTTAGTAAATACGAGCTCACTGACAAAAAATGGTAGAGACTTCAGGTTTGGTTGACAGTGGAGCACAGATAGGGAAATGAAATGGCTTTGATTAGCACCAGGGATCCTGGAAAACTCAAGTGATGGCTACAATGCCTAGTCCTTCCCTAGGGCTGCTTTTTGCTCTCTGCCATCCAAGCCCATATTGCTGTTTTACAAGGTAAAGAAGAGTTGGATGACCCCCAAGAAGTGCTAAGCTCCTTCTTCTTCCTAAGGACATAACATGATGAAAGGCCACTCTGAATCCCTCAAGAAGCACTCAGCATACATCAGCATTGGACCTTAATTACGACTTACAGTTTCAGTACATCATTCTGGTTGATAAATCTTGTTGCAACATTTCTTGTTGACCACTGGCGCACATCTCTTCAACACAGCAACATTTTTGCTTGTTCTGCCACAGTCCTTACTGCAGCACTCTGAACTAATAGCCTAGGTCCTAAAGCTAGCTTGAAATAATGAAGCAGTCTTAAGCTGATCAAATATGTGTGTAAATAGAGTGCAGTGTGATCCACACTGGTTTGAAATCCTACAGTGCGCAGAATGAGTGCAAGTAACACTTACTGGGGGACAACATCAAGCTGGCGCTTTGACAGAGCCATGCCAGCTATAATGTAGTGAATATACAAGGAGAATTTGGCCTATATTTCATGTAGTAAATAGAGAAAAAAATATATGCATGGAAAGTTGGAAAAATTCTCTGAAACTTCTGGAATTTATTTTTTTGTTTTGATTGACAAGGCTATGTTTTACAATATTAAGATCAAGTTCTGTTCTGCCATACTGTTTTCTTGGAAAGTCCCTCTAGTTGCATACCAACTTGCAGTTGGAGAGTATTATAATGATGTTTCCCTGCCTGAGGTGTGGGTTAAATACGGAAATGATTCAGGGGCACTGAATCTGATATAGCAGAGGGGTCTGAAGGAGTGATGCCCACGCCTGCCTGACAAAGGAGAGCTCCCTGTTGTCCAGGTAAGGCATGGTTAAACTTAACACCTTAAAAGTTTAAATACCGTACCCTACAGAAGTCATCATCTTTAATTCAGTGGAAAACCAATACAATTAAATTAGTGTGTTACTGAAAATATGCACAAACGTGTAGAGATGTGGAAAAGCAACAGGAAAACAAACAAACATTTCTTCCCTATTTTGAGGTAGCTTAATTAAAGTCTACCAAATCCAATAATTTGCCCTCAGATATGGTCCAACAAGCTGCATGGGCCAGAGCGGAACCCAAGCCTCTCACTAATCATTTGTGTTACAAACCTGAATGCTCTGATGGTGGTAAGGCCTTCAGCTGTCTCAGAGAAGTGACAGAGTAAAGGTAGCTGAGTGCTGTCATCAAGTTCCTGGAGGTCCCTAGCAGTACAAAAACCAACAGGCAGCCATTACAATGTGAACATCTCTGTCTGTAGAAATTTTACTGGATAACAGGCAAGAACAGACATTTTATGTATTGCACATATTCTTTTCAGGATGACACAAAACTATACTTTTCTATAGTATAGAAAGACACTGACATGGGAATATCGCATTTGCCATTTGCCATAGGAGGCTTTGAATCATCTCCCAGCCACCTCCATAAATGTAGCTTTTGGTCACAGCTAAGCTTCTCTTTGTCCCACAGCAATAATGATATTATCACATCTCTCCTGGATAAAAACTGCTGTCCATTTTAGCCAGATCCTAATTAACTTTTATTCTCAAACATTCTAATTTATTAATAGAACTAATATAATTAACTTAAATTCAGAACAGTTGATTTTCAACTTTATAGCATGTTATTTGTGGCTCTTACATCAAATATGAAATAGAGTTTATCTGCAAGTTTTATGTATTTTATTGCAATTGTATCAACTACCCTATAAACTTTGCCTCAATTTGAGTATTTTGAGTATCTGTAAGTACCACAACATGCTGAACATAAAATATAGTAGACTATAGCAGACCTTCTATTTGTAGTGTTAACGTTATCACATTGGTTGAAACAGAGACAGCACTGACAGAGAAATAATATGAATGAGAAATTTCCTCAATTATTCAGCAATGGTGTTTTGAAGACCTGCCTGGAGCAATGATATTTAAGTCTAAAAAGTTCCAGTCTCCTGAAACAGAAACGTTTTCCAAACCACAGAGACAAATGCATCTTTCTGTAACACTCTGCCATTGGCATAGCAGCCAGTTGTATAAACAGAAGAGAGGCCAGATCATAAGATATTTAAACTCTTTATTAAAACCCTACTGTGTTTGCACACTGTATTAGAAAGGCCAGAAGAAATAACTGCTCCATGATGCTGAATGTTACAGTATACAGAACTGAATTTGCTGCTTATCTTTTGATGACAAATATGCCCTCTTTCAAATTTATGATGGAAAATACACAGAAGTTTTTGAGATATGTAATGGAAAATACAACAAAGAGTCAAAGTGCTGCAAAAAATACTGTAAATATTTGCATTTCTAAAAATTAGTGAAGCTTTATATGCCTGGAAAGCACTGCATGCAAGTAAGTTATAAATACTGTCTGAAGCTATTACTTCATCCTACATTTGCCAAGACTATTTTTTCTGGAATTAAATTGGATTTATTAGTTTCTGCTGTGGATTGAAAGAACACAAGTCAACCCTGGATGCTTCACAAGGATTTAAAAGAGTTTAAATTAAACAGATTTTAAAAAAGCAAAAATACTTGCTGATACAGATTTTCCCAGAAAACTGTAAGGGAATAAAATGAGTGAGGTAGCTATGGACTTGCAGAAGATCAGTGATTGCAGAGCCAATGGGTGCATGTGTGTGTGTGTGCTGACCTACAGCGGTGATTAATTTCTTGCTAGCTTGTGTGGTATGGCTGTCGGTACAGCATGCGGGAAAACCAGGTTTGGAGATACTCTCACATATAAAATCACAGAGAGAAACTGTAGTATTTCCCTGGAGTCTAATACAGCAGTTTGTGCCTACTCCTTTGTATTTCAAGCAAGAAGTTTAAACAGTGTGCACTGCTATGTGTAGCAGGACAGGGTGACACTCAGAAGACCATAAAGCATTTAAGAATGAAAACCAGGTCTCCTGATTCCTTAGCCACCTTGAGACCTGGTGTACTGCTACATACAGCATTAGTTTGGAAACCTGGTAGGAAAAGAACAAGGTTTCTGAAAACTCTCAGAGAATTTAAGCAAATTATTTCAGAATTAAACTTTTTTGTTTTGTGAATTCTGATTGTAGAGATTTCTTATGAATAAATGTCCTTGGAAGTTCTGAGGAAAGCTGATGAAAAGTAGACTAAAGTGAAGCTAAATTATTGCTATGTTGCTCTGTGCCCCTCCTGCTCCATTGACTTAGGGGGAATAACTGACACAATTCTTTCTCAGGCTACCTAAATAAGACTATTGTCCATGAAACCAACTGGAACGTTGTACGTTCCAGTACTTCCAACGTACTGGAACGCTCAGTTGAAAATCACTGTGTCTCTTAACCGGATGCTACCAAAGAGCAGTTAATGCTTTACCATGTGCATACTGCAAAGACAGGGACAGAAGTGACAGTTGCTAATGATGGCAGGTTATTTTGGCCTGCCTGCAGGTTAGCAGGCACCTTGATGGGTGTTTTTAAGTGTAGTAAATCCAGTCAGAAATCTGGCTGATAAAAAAGAAGAAGGATGACTGAATGAATTTAAGAAAAAACTCCAAATGGCTTGCTTAAGATATTTTACTAAATTATATAATGGATTTAGCACTCAAAGCATGACTCTTAAGAAATCACGACATTTTTTTGCTAAAAAAATGTAATCTTTATAACCAGCAAACCATTCTGAATATGAAATGTTGCTGTACAGTGGAAATGATATTCTGTAGAGGTTTTTTTACCAATATGAAGAAAAAGCCATGACTGATGTTAATCCAGGAAGTTATTTTCCATTCTCTACTAACCCTCAAAAGGTCAAAGAGGAGCTTTGACCAGATGTGAGCTGTGTCAGTTGATTAACAAACTTCATGCTTATCTGACTCTATAGCCAACAGTGTACAAAAGTGATGCAACTAGTGTTGCTTCCCCAGATACCCCGTCTGCATCAGGTCAGCTGGAAACACCCTCCAATATAGGTCTCAAACTCATACCTCAGGATAAAAAGCTCCTATATACTAGCTCCTGTAACCTCACATTCCATCACAACTCTTATGGTCAAATTTTTTTGGAATAAATTTTCAGGATAGTTTCTGATACATACTTGGAAGCAACTCTGAAGTATTTCTGGATGAAATAAAATGCTATCCCAAGAGGCACAAGGGCAACAAGGAACCATGGAGTGGCATAGGAGATCATTCCGATGGCTGACAGGCAGAGTAAGGTGGACCGTGTAAGAGACTCCAAGGTAGGAGGAATGTGCTAGAGCGAAACAAAAACCAAACATAAGGCAAAGGTTACCATTAGTACCACGATATGACTTTTCCTATAGAGTACCATAGAGAAAGTGCAATGATACCACTGTGCACTCATTGATACTCACCTTATATCAGGAGCTCTTATGTTTCTGTAGGTCTACTACTCAAATGTGCAGAGGTTAAAAAATGAGTCATTAGGTTTTTTTCTAAAGGTCAGTGTTTCAAAGATCACAGAGAAATAGAAGACATTTCCACCTTCTTATATAGCGGGCAAGAAAGAGAAAATTTTCTTTGATGTCCCAAATATTTAGAGAAACAGCATGCTCTTTCTCAGAGCCTCTGAATTTTCCTCTCATGTTCCCATCACCCTTACATTCAGGATTATTACTCACCCAAAATTTTTAATTCACAGCCATAATGAAAGCATCCCTTCCTCTCCCTGAATGTTGTAAATTCATATATGCTACAGCCAGGATGGAACATCTATTTGTCATGTGTACTCCCATATAGTTGAAGTTATTATATTCTACCCTGTTTCCTGTTTTGAGCCCATAATCTGGTGCTTTGCTAATCCAAATCTTCCAACAGAAACAAGTCTACATATGAAGACATTAAGAGCCACCATCTCCCACCAGGTTTATTCTAATGGTTACCTGCCCTCATTACCAGAGCCTGGTTTTGCTATGCCTTTCTCTACAGAATATTTGAATGTATCATCTTATTCAGTACCTAAGTGAAAATTTACAAAGCCAAGATGTAACAAAACAGAATATACTGATAGGTCTACCTGATCAATGATATTTGTATCAGCAGAGAAGCGATTTAGAATTAGCCCCAATGGAGTCGTATCGAAAAACCTGTTGAACAAATTAAAACCAAAAAGTTACCTGAAGAGGAATTCCACTTTGGATAAAAAGCCTGGTCAGACAGAACACAGAGCTGTGTCCAGACATCTTCTAAAACCAAGCAGTAAATATGAGTAACATAACACATCATAATGTCTGCATCCTGACTATCCAAATGCTTCTCTTGGCATTCCCTCCCCTCCCCAAACTTTCATGTTTCCTCTGCCAAAAACCTACTGTCTTGCCTCCTGCTCTTTCATCCATGTTCCCTCAAGATTTAAGATCCCTTCCAGAGACTGCAGCGTGTCCCTGGCTGCTACTCAACCTCCTGCATAGTACTGGACACCAGGACTCACTGGTTTCATAAAAGAACCATGATAACTGTATTCATTATGCAGGCATCCTTTTGGCCATCCTGCTGCCTGTGAGAGACTGTGGTTACCATGCACAGAACCTGTCCCTGGCCATAAGAAGAAACTTGGTGTCCATATCATTTGACCCCATGCCCATTGCTCAAGGTTGGAGCTGCATGCCCTGAAGCTAGAACTACACTCAAAGCTTTCCTTGACACCGAAGCCTTAAAGGTGGTACCAGCTATCTGACATATTTCAGCCAGATAAAAAAGGGGGCAAAATGTCATGTGTTCTGACATGGAATTTTCCCGCTCTGCTCACTTCACTAATTATTTTCACTTTGAGGCCTTGCACAAAACAAAGCAATTACAAGAGCTTTTCACAGGTGTATCCTCCTAGTTACAAAACCAGGACAGGTTTTGGCCATGTAGGTTTTCAGGAATAATGTTATTTTTGCTGTACCTGATTGGTCCAAGGATGATCTTGTTGAGGAGATTGTGGTGTAGGTTCTTGGCTGCTGTGAGACCCATCCACTCCACAGTCAGAGATGTGATGAGGCAAAGGACAATCCCTGCTCCAGAGAGGATGCTGAAGACAGCTACATGGTAAGTCTAATAAAATGATAAATACATCAGTCCTAGAAATAAACACACATTTCTCTTCTCTACTAGGAAGTTCACAAGGTACTTGGTACCAATCAGCTAGCATGTCACATCACTTATATTACATAATTATATCAATATAATCTTTGGGAAATAAAAGAACTATAATGGAACTGCAGTTCATTACGTTCACATAATTGGAAGATTTGGCAGTTCTAAGATCCCTCAGCCCACTGATGAGTACCTCTCAAGACCTTGAAGTGATAGTACTTAGAACTGTGAAAATAGACTGGACAAATACAGAAGTACGTAAATTATTAGCCAAGAAACTCAGACAACCAAAGTAGAACCTCTCAAGAATTAAGGCATTTGAGAGATGCAGGAAAGTTCCACTTTATTAAGTTCAAGCACCACTAAAATTCCCAGAGCAAATCCTAAACTAATCTGCCAGGGCTATAACACATTTAAGCCTTCTGAAAGTTTACTAAGTGGATTCCAGTGAGATATTTGTATATGAATCAAATTTACAGCTATAAGAAGATTGTATTTAAGTAGTACATTTGAAGACCTTTTTTTTTTCTGGCAGGACATTACTGGACAGCCAATACTTAGGAAAACAGGGTCATTGACTTAGGTGTTAAAAAATCCAGATGGAAAAGTTTAGTATGCAATTCCTTCCTTTGAAAAGTCAATCATTTTTCTAAACCTTAAACATGATTCTGTTTCAGTTTTGCATGTTTGAAAAGATTGATAAAATCTGAATTGTCTTATGTTTTACCATAAACAATTTATACATTCTATATAATAATCTAACTATATCTATCTGTATTTCAGATCTAGTTGGCTTCTAGATGAACAGCGAATAACTACTTTAAAACATTTTTTCTTTTTTTTTTTTTCCCTGTCAACCTCCAAGATATGTCCCACCTTGTTTGTGCTGTTAATGTCATCAACGTTCCTGACTTCATTTGCATTGTCCATGGACGTCCATGTAGCAAGCCAATAGTCTATGGCCACAATAACTGAGTGTTTCAACAATTTTGAGAAAATCATCAGAAAGAGCAAGAAAAATCCTCCAGAGGTTAAGTATCTCCAGCAGGTTTTCCACGGCATCTTTGTTCTGAGCCTCAAGACAGTTGACATATTATCATCTTCATCTTCTTCTTCTTCTTCCTCTGTGACTCAGACATTTGATCAAGTTAGCTTGGATTCAGTACTAAGAATTATACCTGGTTTTACTGGATTTAGTTGACTTTTTTTGTTTTGAATTTTAAATTTAACGGAAAAATTAAATTTGTAATTTAAAAACAGCAACACTTCAGACTTATTTTCATAAGACATCCCCTGTGCTCTTTGAGCAACTCTATAGACTGTCAGTCTTTGACTATTTACAGTTTTGGTAATAAATATCTTTGTAAGTCAGGTCTTCAGTACTGACTATTTATAGTAGAGACTAGGCCTTTCCCAACCTGTTCATTTGCTTTTACTATACAGTCAGCAGAGCACTTTGGGTCGTATGGAAGATTCTAGAAAGCTCGCCAAAGCTTTCCATCCAGATGCTCTGTCATCTGTTGCATGAAAGAACTCAATTTATACTTTATTCTTGAGTACTAAAGTTTTTTCTATATAAACGAGCATAGCTGTGGGATTAACGTTTCTTCTAGCCCTACTTGTGACTATAAACATGTAATTGTTCACATTATACTGAAATATAATTGGTGGAAGACTTCTGCTATGGGAAATACATATTTCATGGGTGCATAAACACTACATTTAAAAATTTTTTTTTTCCAGGTAATAAAAACATACATCCCAGCCTCGCAGACTGCATTTGGGGAAGAGAAATATTGACCTGCTCTTGACAGTCCTGAACTGACAGCATTTCCACCCATTTCTGATTTTGAACTTTAAAAATTAATTAGCAAGTAATATCTTGAAAGTTGAAATTCTACACTTTTTGGGACACAGACACTTTGTGTACGTTCCTTAGGCCATATAATAAGTGTGTGGATGACCTGGAATGCAATGTCAGGTTGTATTTTGGCCCTGAAGTTACTGATATGTGTTTTATGATGTTAATGATGTTTTTTGCAAGCATTCTGTGGACTATATGGATATGTCTTTTTTTTGCCATGTTTTCTTTCTTAGACCATGAAGAAGATACAGGTTTTTGGCAAGGGTTTCTTGCACAGATCAAAAAGGAGGAGCTTGGGAATGACCTCAATTTAAACTCCTCCAAGAATTTAACTGATAAAGTGTACTGATGACTGGACATAGTAAGAGGTGTCCCGCTCAGCTCTGCCAAATAAATATGAAGCTAACAAAATATTTCCATCTCAGGGGCTTTGGGGTCCATCTCTGCCTATTGTGCAGTGATTGGAAATCTCTTTAAAATGGAGTAATCCAGGACCTACAGACCTATGACTTAAGGTGACAATCCATCATGAGCATTGCCAGATGAAACACAAGGCAGCAGTAAAGGGCCTGCTAATAGCCAGTATGCATTCTGCTATCACTCCAGCCAACATCTCCGTGATAATTCCTGCAAGTAGTGCTCCTGTTGAGTTAAGGTGAAGTCTACAGTTCACCTTGTCTCTTCCCTGGCACAAACTTACTGCTTGCCAGGACTGACTACTCCATTAAGGCATGGTCTAGGACCCCACGGATATTCTTGATGGGTCTTGTTGCCAGCTGCCAATATCCAAATGTGTATCCCACTCTGCCCCCAACACCACTTTAAAAGTGATGTGAATCTGAATCTGCAGCCTCTAAAACCACCAAGACTTGGGGGAACAAGAAGCTAAGCTTGAGAACAAAGCCTAAAATTTCTCCCATAAATAGTTTCAGCTAGAAAAATAGCAGATTAACTCCATATCCAAAAAAGAATTGAAAATAGCTACAAGTTTGATCACATGGTGATATATCAAGAGCCCAGAACAGATATCTCATGAGGCTCAGGGCTACAGATGATCTAACATTATTGTACCAATAACTAGGCAGAGCTATCTCAATATGCATTAAGAACAATTCTTACCATTGTTTTACTTCTATCTCACCCCTCACTATCTCCAGGCAGCATGAGTTAGCAAAGAAATTAACTTGTTTTGGTACACCTATTCCTTGCACAATGTTTAGAGATATCTATGGAGAATCCCATAAACAAGTCGTATTCTAAACAGGTTGAAGTATTGGACTTTCCACTGTTATTACCAAGTGTCATCAACATCTTCACGCTTTGTTGCTAAGAACTCCCAGCTGTTCAAGTGGAAAGGCAATCATACATGGCAGTAGAATAAATAAAGCGAAATGATAAAACATACCTTCATCTTCATCTTCCAGTTGTGATTTGGATTCTCTGGGGTACATGGCCCTTCTAAGAGTTTTTCTCTCAAGAGTAGTCTGGTCAGCTTCCATATCCTGTAATAACAATATTTATTAATTTGAGACATTACCTCTCTGCCATTGTGGTAACACCAACAGTAACCTCAAAGAGAATATTCAGATGATTTAGCTCACAGAATGCAAAAACACAGTATTTTAGGATTTATCTTGCAGAAAATTCTGCCCTGTCCACTTTCTTCCCTCTCTCTTTCTTTCATTCTTTCATTCCTTCTCTTCTGGAATGATAAAAACTTCAAAAATAGTTTTTAGAGAATCCCAAATGCTCATGGCAAGAACAAAATAAAAGGATAAGACATACTTTAGGAAGTCTCTTAGTCTGTCCCTTGTGCCAGCAAAGGATCAGTTGTGCACCGCATTTCAAAAGGATGTTTGCCTAATGTGTCCTTACAAACCACCCATGTCGGATATACCACACACTTCCTACACAATCTATTCTGGTCCTTAAAGCTCCTTACAGTTCATGTGTTTTAGTTTTAAACTTGTTTTCTGACATGGTTTGTTTTTTTTAGAAATTAACTGAAAAATATTTCTTTTCAGAAAGGTCACCCTTGCCCAAATGCTCCTATTTACCTTCTCCAATTCTTGATCTTGGCGATTCATCAGAGTTTTCCAGTGTTCATATAGCTCAATATCCTTGTTTTGGATATCCTTTAGTGTCCCTTCTCTAAGCACCATTCCATCCTTCATTGCTATGATCTAGGGGAGAAAGCATCCAACAGGTCTACTCAGCAACATAGATACCATACTCACTGACCTGGATCCTACAAGACATGTCTCAGTATTGGTGAGACTACCATTATGGAAATTTCTGTGTTTATTTTGTTCACTATTTTACTAATAACTTCTTAAGTTTGTTGACGCGGCTCATACACTGAAGCTCCTATAAGCCGTGCTTACCTCTACTTGTAAAAATCATGGACAAGACATAATAAGCAAGTCATATTTTCAATTAAGTCATAATTCTCTGGTGGCTTTCAATCAAAAAAACTCTACACAAATAATGTAAAAATAAAACTGTTCCTTCTACTATGAAATCTGTATTAAGTAAAGTGGCAGTTAGCCACATGACGTATGGAATTAAGGAGGAGGAACTCCATTACAGAGAAAAGTAGTGATCTCATCAAGTGTTATGGTGCTAACTTCAAGTGTCCGTTCATCATTAGCAAGTCTGCATCATGGTATCTATTCTCTTACCCAGTCTGCATGCGGTAGATATTGTAACTTATGTGTCACCAGAACAAGAGTCCTCTTGTCTTCTTGCAGGAACTTCAAAATCCCTTCCTGCATCAAATGATCACTTAAGTGAATGTCCAGCGCAGAGAATGGGTCATCCTGCAATCAAACCAAATTTAAGAGCATTAGAACAAGATACAAAAATGAGTTTTATTTCCTGCAAGCTTTTTTTAAAAACAGAAAGCATCTGCCATTACTAACGTTTCATCTCTCTCTAATGACTAAGACCTAGTCAGAGGGCCACACTATGAAACAGTGAGCTAATGCATTGCTCTTTAGTTCATAGCAGTTAATTTTTTGTGTCTAGATGTGTGCGGTGCTGGTACCACGCTGACAGCATGGACTAATCCTGATGAGGAACACCAGAACTGAAATTTCCCATCCAAATTTGAAAATGCCAGGACCCAGAGCCAAACTTGGGCCTAATTTTGATGGGAAATTGGCACAGAAAAGGTAAAGCAGAGCTAGGAACTGTTCTGATTTCCTCCAAACTAAACTGCAGATGTGCTTGGTCTTCACTTTGAGTGAGTGAGTGTGGCTAGCAGTAAGACAGCACTCAGATAAGGATATTAATATGCAAACACTTTTTCTCTAAGAACAGAAGTCCCTAGTTAATTTTGAAGGTGCTCAAACAACCCCTTCATCAGCAGTAGCCTCTTGAAATTCCTGACATGCCTTGAAATTAGTAACAGAGAAGGAAAAGTTTGTCCAAATCCACAGCACACTGCAGGAGAGTGCTGAACCCTCAGTCTGTTCATTGCTCACAAGTAGTTGCATCATGGTGCTTTTCCTTATCAGAAGTCCGGCTGATTTCAGTGGGACTGTGTTGACAGTAAGTCACCAGTGAGAGCGAGCAGAAGTTAGACAATCTGTTCTTCCAGTGTTAATCTCTGTAGGAAATCCCACCTTCATCAGTCTCCCAGTATGTTTTGATGCTGCCTCTGGTGGATATTTATTTCCTATCTCTATAATTTGGATTTGGAGTTGAATACAAGTCCCTATAGTTTTCTAAATCTAACATACATTTTTCTAAAGCTAAATATAAGGAATGACAGTTTTATTACTAACTTACCATGCTCCATATGAAAAAGAAAAATCTTACCAAGAAGACAATGTTGGTGTTCTGATAGAGTGCTCGAGCTACACAGATTCTCTGTCGTTGGCCGCCACTTAAATTAATCCCCTAATGAGCATAATGGATCAGAAATATGCATCTTTGAATAAACATTATGATAGGACTTTGGAAATGTGTTTTTTACAATTATACAGAGTTCCAATAAAAATAAAAAGCTTCATTAAAATGCTAATCCTGTTGATAAACAAGCATAATCCTCATATAGTATCAGAAGAAAAACAATTATTCAGCAACTAATCATGGGCAAGTTTAAATTATGAAGGGCTTCTCTAAGCACAGTAGTATTCTTAGCTTGAAAAATGCAAAGAATGCTAGCATCAAATTCTGCAAGAAAAATATAGGAGACTTTGATAAAAAAATCCCGTTTGAGAAACAGCTGAAGAAGGAAAAAAGTTTTCAACTTTTTTTGCAGTAACCCCTGGTGAATTACAACTATCTACCAGGCTGGCAGCCCAGTACAGACTAGATTTGTCTGAGTGACAACAGAGAACGCCTTCTTAATACATAAGCTAATCAGACACAAAAGCATTCATATTATTTACCCTTTCTCCAATTTCTGTCTGATCACCAAATGGTAGTAAGTCAATGTCAGGTTGCAGAGAGCATGCATCTGTAACAGCTTTGTACCTGCAAAAAGAGTATGGTCATTGCAACTCTTTAACCAGCCACTTACTTTGCTAACACGAAAATCTCCAACTCAAACTCACTGCTAAGTTATTATGGCTCAATGATGGTTGGTTAATTGCAAAGATAAGTAGGGCAAAATGATTATTCAGCAACTAATCATGGAGCATTGTAAACTAAGTATTGTAAAAAATGACATATTTATTAGAGACCTTTATTGGCAAGCCTACTTTTAAAGACTGAATTATGTAACTTACTGAGTACATTCCTCCCTATCACAGAGTTGTTTTGCTGAACTCTGGAGTATTTGAAGCCATTTTCCAATGAGTTATTATTCTTCCCCCTTTAGGTGCCTCTTCATTTACTTCAGTGTGATATTACAGGACAAAGGATCCCTCCAATGCTTCTGATCTTGCCAGAATCATGAAAAAACTTGCAAAAACTTGAAATTTGTTGTGAGATTTCTAGTTCCGTGGGGTATCACAGATAATCTGCTAATAAGAAGCTGGGATGAGACTGTTTGAGTGGTGTAATCCAGCCCTGCCCCTTTGATATGAGTGAAGTTAGGCTGATGGATGCAGTAGATGAAGGACCAGGTCCCTGAAATTTTAGATGGTTATCTGGATTTTAAGATATTTGGTCATTGCTAAGTTTTATTAAGTGGAAATGGAGTCATGCATCTTAACAAAGCACATACTGAGAGGAATGGGATGTATTTTTAATAACTTAAAAGAAAGAGAGTGTTGCCTTTGAAAACATCAGCAATTTGTTTTCCTTAAATCAAGTCACTTTTTCCACTGGATTTGTTAGCTAACCTTTTAGAAGGACACAAGAAGCAAGTGCTGGATAGGCACAACAGAAGCTGTGCACCCCACCTTTCAGACTCCCTTCTGCTGTATTTCTAAAGGAAGAATTAAAGTTATTTCCTTGAGGCACCCATCTTCATATGCACAGTGTTTTTGTAAAGTGGCTGCTCCAGTAACTAGATCACAGCAGGATTAGCACATAAACTCAGTGGAAACAGGCCTAGTATCCCTATTTCCAGAGTCCTCTGGCAACCTCAGGCTCCATTAAACAAAACAAAAACATGTCAGTAGTCTGCAAAGATGGGATTCATCTCACCTAATTTTAGCTGCTTGATAAATACATGGATGGCTTCCACTGTGTTCCACAGAGAGCCACTGCTGCTGTATGATTTCTCACAAACATCTTACACATGCACTCTGGTTAGAGGGGGAACCTTAAAAGACTAATTTAAAACAGAAACCTTCCTTTGAGACGGCTAAAGTCAGGTTAGCTAAATCCACACCAGGGTTAACGTGCATTGATATTTTTCAGAATCTACAAACTTCCTCCAGAAGGAGAAGCCAAAAATCTCTTTAAAAGAAGCTGACAGGTGTTTTTGCAAGGGGGTTGTTATTTACCTCTGTTTATTAAATGGACTCCCAAAGATAATGTTCTCCTCCACAGTTGCATTCAGCAGCCATGGCTTCTGCGCTGCGTAAGCCACTGAGTATCTGTTTCTACTGTAGACAGATAAAGAGCATTAGTAAAAAGCAAAGCACCCACATTATGAAATGTCTGAGAATCACACTTTAAAAAATTAATTTTATGAATATGCAGTTGTAAAAACATGGGAAACACATAGGCAAAGCAACTGTTACAGAAGTGAAGGGATGAATTTTAAATTAGATGCTTTTGTTAGATCAGCACCCACTCTCTCCCCTGATGGCAAAATTGACACTCTAGATTGTATTCTATCCTACTATAAATGGCTGGTACCTACCTCAATTTAGTAACTGCAATTTCAATCCAAAGGCAAATTATAAATAATAAAAATTATTAAATTCTCACAAGAAGAGTTATTTTGTATTTTTTTCTCTAATGGCAAAACAGGTAGTGAAAAGGCACTGTTCAAACGGCATCAGGACACTTGACTTGCTGCTTTCTGAAGTTTTAGATTATTTTACGTGGCCGTGCACATGAAATACTTTTTTCTCAGCAAATGTTTTTTTCCTTTAAGTTTATTAGATCCTCAATGTGCTGACATGATACTGGAAAAGAGAACAGTTCAATACAGATTGGGAAGGGATCACTATGGTCTCCCAAGTACTTATTAGATGTACTTTAAATGTGTCTAAATACCTAATGAAATGTGTACAATAGGGATGTGAATGTTCTTTACTTCTGGCTGTTTTGCCTATGTGTGGCAAAGAAGGTCATGTAATTTCAGACATTTTTCTGAGATGGCCGAGGAAGGTGTGAACTGGTACTGGTTTGTGGATCTGAACACTTATCTTCCTTCTCAGTCTCTTTCATGGTATTGCTTCAAACCAAACATTTGATATAGCTTTGGTTGTAAGCATCTAGGATTTGCTATTGAGAGAGAGGGTGCTAGGGTATGAGAAGTAGCTGGTTAGAAGCAGTCAGTGGTATCCCAAAAATTTTAGGAGTTTTAGCAGTCCAGTATGCAGTAGTATGAAGTATGTCCTCAGGATTATCAGGTAGCAAATTGTGGTGTGGCTCCCAACCACAGCTATGTGTGCCACTACTTCTTTATCATTTATGAATGTGTTTTTAGTTCGGCTTGTCCTTCTTCTAAACCTGCAGGCCCTTTCACTGAAGCCAGGGGCGAGCCACTGCCTGACTTCCGCTGGAGCCCAGCCGGTTCCCTTCGCACACCGTGTGCCCTGCTCCACCACACAGCCATCAGGCTGGGTTACAGGCAACACAAAACCCGGTGCTGATCAGAAAACATGCAAACACATGGGAGGGTACACATAATGATGTCTTACATCTAGAGGCCCTGTCTTGCAAGATATGGAGCACACTAAACTCCCAGGGATGTCAAATGGGAGCTGGGAGCACTGAACATCTTTCAGATAAGACTGAGGTAGTGGTACAATGGCTGGAGAAGATTGGGATCCACTGGATTTAACACAATCTGTCAGTTAATCCTATGGTAAATAATTATTGACATGATAAGAAAACACAGAGATGGCTGAAGAGTACAAAGACGAAGGTTTGAGAAAATTCTGAAGAAATGAATGAGTGTATCATGGTACACTAAAAACAGAAATAATACCTTCTGGATGCTTCAAAAGAAGGTTCAGTTTCATTTACACTGTAAGTTATGGTAAATGACATTTAGTAAGCAGGAAATATAGAGAATAACATTTTATGCAAGTTTTCTATACAGGGAAGCTGGAGTTAAGTACATATTTTAAGAACTCAAAATCACTTTGGTTTTTTTTGTTCTTAAAGGGAAAATAAACAAGGTCTAATTGAAATTATGTAACTTTTCTGAATACAACAGTTTCATATCTATAATTCATAGTTGCTAAACAGGCAACTTATGCTGTTAGAAAATTTATTAAAAATGAAAAGTGTATTGTAAAATCTATTAAAAATGAAATTCTTAATACTGCCTGGGCATATAAAACATTGACAAGCAGTAAGTTAGCTTCTCCACGCAGTTCTGCCAATGACCTGCAAAAGTTGGTAACTAATGTCAAATTTCTCCTGCAGCAAAGATAAGCTTCACAGATACAATTTTGAAAGGTACAAACACACTTTTGCATCAGAATAGATTTTGAACCTGTTTATAGCTGTAACACTGCACCAAGCCATGCACTGCAACACCTAGGCTTTTCTTGTGAACTTCATAAGGATAGTATCCATGAAATACATTTTGAAGAACATGCAATGGCAGCAATGACATGAATGATTTTGCAGCTCCCTCTGTTAATTGACATATTAACAGTGTTGAGGGCATGGAATAGCAGTCAAAGCCGTTCTGGACCAGCAATGGTGCTCATGTCCAGGCATGGCAACACATCACTGCAAAGTGCAAAACTTAAAAGAGTAACTTTATGCCAGGTAAATGGAAACAGACATTAGAAGGGACTAGAAAAATTATATTAATGTGTTATTTGCCTGACCAAAAAAACTCCAAACAAACAAAGAAATCCTCCCCTCCCAAGCCTATGAATTCTCCAGATGTAGTATTTGACTGCTGAGAGAGTAAATGCTTGGTATTCGATGCTTGCCTGCTGGGATACCAGTAACTGAAGCTGCTTTCATAAGCAGAGGATCCCAGCCTGGCAAAGGGCATGAAAATCTAATAGCAGAGCCTTTGTAATGCCCAACTCATGTATTAAGCATTGTCCTGGTTTCAGAACTGAGACATGTTGCTTTCTGTGCTCCACATCAGCTCTCTAAGAACTTTGAAAATTCATGCCTCCTAAAATGCACAATCAGTGTGTTTCCTTTGTGCAAAAATCACCAGAGAAGATATTACATCTGAGGTCAATAAGCCCTGTTGATTATCTCAGGAGTGTCACAGAGCTCAAAACAGATACTGCTTCACCAAAATTCATCCTTTATTTAGCAGAAGTTTCCAGTCTTCCCTACAATGTAAAAAAGTTACAAGAAAGCAAAAGATGGAGTCTAATGAGAGATTAAAAAGAGGTCAGAAATTAGGTCAAATCAAACAAAAAAGAAGAAAACCTACATTTCCTCTATTAAAAAACCCCAAACCTCTTTCAGCAGTGCATTGCAATGGTAGAGAAAGGGATAATGCTTTTATGTATTTGTTTGGGAGTGCCGTCTGAAGTACAATTTAAGAAAAACTGAGCACAAACCTTGCAAGACCCCTTGCAATTCCATACCATATTTCATATGCTTGCCATTATAATCAAATAGATCATCTGAGTGAGCAAAGACTAATTTTAGAATCTCAGTTTCTTAAAGTCTTCTTTCTTGGTTAGATATTTCATTCCATGTTTAGCTTGACAAATACACTTTAGTTCTCCCAAATTATGAGCGAGATTTCTGTGAGAACCCACGTTCATTAATAATCTCATAAACAAACACATGTAAGACCTTTTCTGAGCTGGGGCCTTCACAAATAAGGGGATTAAATATTTGGTCTTGTACTTTATTACCCTGCTGAATCTGAAAGAGTAATGCGATTGCAAGGCATGGGAGTAGGCTGAAACTGAAGCTCCTGAGGTTTCTATAAAGAGTATTTTATTTGCCCACTGGGTTTAATAATCTTTGCTCTAATTTCTTTATTTATTGAAATGTGGCTATTTATGCTGTTTTTTGTTCTGTACTATAAAATATACATATTCCCCCAAATGGGGTGTGGTAAATTCAAGTCTGAAATGGTAGGAAAGATCAAACTGATTAGATTGATTAGCTATTTTTATAAGATTTTGAATATAAAAGCTTTTATGCTAACTCTGGACATTTTAAAAGAGACTAATGCATCTCTAAATGAGGCCCAGATTCCCTCCACTTACAAAATTAAAATGGAGGAGAATGGCAGGATGAACCATTTCCTCTGCTAATATAGGCAAGAGATTTGAGGCAACACAAGGAACTGATCATCTACCCAAATGCTATCCAGCAGTTTGGAGGAATTTATTCCCACCCCTGCAACCAGCCATAGCAGCACAGCAGCGCTAGCAGGTATGCTGACCTTGGCTACTTGCATTTATCTGGCTGACCATTTTTCCGTCTGTGGATAATGCCCTTCAGTATTTTCTGTGAGTCACTGTGGCTGCAACCTTTTGGGAAGTAGCTGTACTTGTAATCCTTCTGAGGGGAGCACTGACTTTTCCTAATTTTTATTGAAGCCTTCCATAGCTTCAGGGCAGAACCCTCCTTTAGGAGGACTGATTTTGTAATTCTTATGTTTCCCATGTTTTTCACTTAGTACACAACCACCTGTTTGCACAGAAACCAGTTCAATGTACAGAAAAGGTATACCAAGTAAAGGGCTTCCACTTGACCACTCTGCTTGGCAGTCTGAGAAGATGGTTCTGACTGTTTGGCTTGGTATGGATGAGGAAAATACATGTGTCTGCATATTCCCCACATCTGTCCCTGTACAGACTTAATAACTCAGATCTGAAACAGGCTCAGCTGAATCACTGCATCCGGCTGGCCTCATGCTTCAGCATTTAAGCAAGTGTCTCTAGCTGCTTGCACATTGGGAAAACAAAAATACAGTTCCTTCTCCAAGGTTTTGTAATGTAACTGAGGCATGTCTCGTACAAAAGGGAATAACTGAGATCTGGACCATAAGATTTGCCCTGGTCAAGATCTCTTATAGAAAGATAAACTAACATGGCTTCTTTCCTTAAGATCCCAAACCAGTGACAACCGTGGCAGTAGGACATAACAGCTCTCACTGCAGTCAACCACAATAGCAACAAGATACTCAAGCCCAATAATGGGCTTTCACAATGATGCATTGCAGGATTACCCCAATATAACTGGGGCTGAAATTTCATCCATCATTACTATTACTGTGTTGTTATACCTGAATTTGTTGGGGAATTCATCTAGCCTGCATTTCATCCCTGGATCAGTAGCTGTGTTAGTCATGCATGTGGAATCACTTGGAAAGGGATTTAAGAGAGTAAATAGGACCTCTATTATGGTTTTGTAAAGTATAGGATCCACTTAGTTAAATACCTGAAGCATCCTTCTGTATTCATCTGTCTGTCAGGCAGTCTGAAATTATCAGCAAAACAACCGTGTTTGCATCAACTGTATCACAGTACCACATTATAGTTTGCAATGAAAAAAGTCACTCAGTAAGGCTTGAGATGCTTGCTAAAACCTGAGTTACCTTTTGGTTATATATCTTTCAAAGATTTGTCTTTTTGCCTAATCTTCCTAAGATTCTGTATCTTTCTCTAGGAAAAATTTGATTCTTTCTCAAAGACATCTTTGAAAACAATTGAGAGAATAATGTCAGGGTATGCTCTACTCACTCCTTGTATTTTCTTAAACTACTCAGGAAAAAAATGCCAGATTGTGAAGTCAAAATCCCCATTATATGTTTCAAAGAAATAAACTGTTCTAAGTCACACATTCTTCTTCCTCCAAAGCTTAAACTCACATATAATTAAACTAAAGTTAGTCTTGCCTTGGCTCCAACTGTACCTGCTACTCCAGTGACATCATACGTTTAGAATAGCAGACAGTGAAATATGGCTGGGGAACAAAAAAATGCTACACATACTAACACAGGAAAAGCAAAAATATCCATCTTGCAACATTGCTGTAAGAAAAAGATGACAAACGGGGTTACTATTCAAAGGATGGGGCAAAAAGTATTGGTCTCTGTGATGAAATTCACTCTTTCTCCTCAAAAAGCTAATTAAGAAGAGTTTGGCTTGGTAGTTTTAAGGAAACAGAACTGATCTTTAAAATCAAAGAACAATTATTTGGGTTACAGCATATCCCTTCCACAGCCTCTGCCCTTCCCTAGGCTGGAAGAGTGGTTGCTGCCCCACCTAGTCTCCATAGAAAGTTCTCATTCACTGGGTCTGAATCCATGTGGATCCTAAGGCCTGACCTCACTAGCAGTTCCCTCTTCAACAACAGCTTCTTCAAAGCCTTTAGTCTTTAGGTATTCGGTGTCCTCAGGCTGCTTTCTCAATACTCTTCAATATGAAGAGTAACACTGACTTCCATAGGCAATGCTTGGGCAGTTACCAGAGAAGTGGAAAAGCATTGTTCTCATGTCATTATATCAACATTTTTTCTGCTAGCAGCAGCATCATAGAGTGGGAAAGACATCCCTTCCTGTGACACCCCACACATACCACTCAACTGAAGAAACTCCAGCCTATCATGCTGTGACAGGTGTGTACAGTAGCAGCACAGCAATGGTGACTTCAATTACAGTGAGTACCATAAATCCAGAGCCTATTCCCACCACTGAAGACTACTGGGTAACAGGAATAGTATATGCTTTCTATTCAGGTCATTTGCTAGGGCTAATATATTAGATACTAATCACCAGACTGTCCTCTTTC
>NW_010552521.1:45274-51831 GCF_000687285.1 Phaethon lepturus
TGAACCATGAACAGAACAGCAATGAAAGTCCTTCATAAGTTTGCAAGTGATGACTTCCAGAGAGGATCTGGATGATGATAATCATTTAACATGCAGTTGTTCCAAGACGTGAAGTTTACCCTTCTCACCAGCAAAAACCAACTACCTCCTTCTTAAATGAATACAGCAATTAAAAACTATATGAAACATACTTGCTCCAGTGAACTTTTCCCTCCAGCGTCTGCATCTCTCCCAATATAGCAAGGAGAAGCGATGACTTGCCACAGCCAACTTGACCCACAATCATTGTCATCTGACCTATGATAATAATAACAAACACATTTTCAAAGACGCAAAACCCCCAATTCTACTCAAGTCCACAAGGCCCAATTAGATCCAGCTCTAGAGCACTTCAAATAGTCTGTTAAATTTGTTAGCATCCACTATGTAAATGGCCAATATTACATGTATGGAAATATACGTTAAAGTACAGACTAATCTCCAAAGGAATGAGACTATTGCTATGACAGATATTATCATACATTGCATGGGAATGTTTAACTAACTCTATGGAAGTTATTTAAACATTTAAATTTAATGTTTAACACTATAACTTTATGGAAGTTATTTAGGGCCAAATGATATAAAGTGCGAAGTGATTATTCAGTCTGTGGTTCCTTGAAATTTTGGGCCAGCCTAAAAAGTGACTGCAGCTGAAAGAAGATCCATTACTCTCTTCTGCTTTGCTGTACTCCTCCTTTCCCCACTACCACCTTCCAACCTTCAGTCCTACTCTGTAGTGGCAATGGTGCCTCTCAGATCCTATTGACTAACTGAACTCACTAACTGTGCATTTGCCAGGTAAGCTTCTCACCAGCTGGGGAGATAATGGTCTCATTTCTTCTAAAGGAGGTAACTCTTAGACTGGCTCACCCAGCTTGTAAACCCGTGGCCTTAGATTGTAAACTCCTTTAGCAAAGACCACCAACCTGGTGTGTGTTACCACTGGGCCAGCACAGAGAAGCATTGTTTATTCATGTATAGGACACCTAATGCTACAGTCACATAGTTATTAAGTAATGCCAAAGTACTATACATAATCCCAAAGCCTATATAATTTGTTTCACTGTACAAAAATGATCAGAGGGATGGAACACCTCTCCTGTGAGGACAGGCTGAGAGAGTTGGGGTTGTTCAGCCTGGAGAAGAGAAGGCTCTGGTGAGACCTTATTGTAGCCTTCCAGCACTTAAGGGGGGCTTATAAGAAAGATGGGGACAGACTTTTTAGCAGGGCCTGTTGCGATAGGACAAGGGGTAACAGTTTTAAACTAGAAGAGGGTAGATTTAGACTAGATCTAAGGAAGACATTTTTCCCAATGAAGTTGGTGAAACACCAGCACAGGTTGCCCAGGGAGGTGGTAGATGCCCCATCCCTGGATTCAAGGTCAGGTTGGACGGGGCTCTGAGCAACCTGATCTAGTTGAAGATGTCCCTGCTCACTGCAGGGGGGGTGGACTAGATGGCCTTAAAAGGTCCCTTCCAACTCAAAGTTTCTATGATTCTATGATATTGAAGATCTGTCAACCTAATAAGCTATTTAAAAACTAAGCACTTCATAGTGAAAATAAATGAAAGCACTTCATATAGAAATAAAATATAAGACTATTTCATAACATGAAATACCAACACACAGTGCTAGGAATTTTACACTACTACTACTACTACTACTATTACTACTAATTTGCTACTTTTTGCACTTGCTGTGTAAGTCTTCTAAAACAAATCAATGTTTTGTAAACCTGTGAAACAGGTTTGACATTAAGGATGCAAGAAATGACAGGAGCTCAGCTGGGCAAAGAGAAATTAACTGAAAGAGTAATTCATTGAGGATTTCTTCACAGGCTACATGAGGCTCAAGGAATTCTCTGAGATGAAAATAGGAGAACTGGGAGACTACAATGTCAAAGCGTGGTAGGAGAAGTATAATACACGACTGCTGTATGCCCGCGCACCCACTGGTAGCCACTGCTGGGAATAAAATACTGAATTAGATGGGCCCTTAATTTGAATGAGCCTGGAGCTCTCCCTCTTTCTTTTTTTGTCTATTAAAAATAATAATAATTTTTTGCAACCATCTTTTAAATATTTATTCTTACTCTTGACTTTGTTCCGGATTATAAAGGAAGAACGATATAAACTTATATAAGAACTATATAAACTACATAAGTATATAAAAACCATGTAATTTTTTGTTTATTTATAGTACTTTAGGTTAATGATATAGCTATATGACCAGTACAGTTCATGACCTTGTACACATTTTTAACCTTAATTTTTTCTTATAAAAATCTAAATGTGTGGTTTTGTACTTTTTACAACATCAAGAACTGGAATTAGTAGCAATTTGATGCTACATCTTTCATGTTTAAGGTGTGCATTTATCCTACCTGTTGGGATTCTGATGTTTATGTTGGACAATGTAGCTAAACCACTTCCCCATGAAAAGTATCCATTGGTCACCTACAAAACAGTTACCACATGTCAGATTATATAAACACATGAGGGAAAAAAATAGCATATCTAGTTTGGATTTAAAATATGTTACTAAAATAAATCTGTGATTAATAGACATGGTGAGGTATGCTCATGCACAAAAAAAGGAAGTTAGGTTAGTAAAGATTGCCAAACTCAGAAAAGTTTGTGAATTAAGAAAATCTATATACACAAATATATATACTGTATGAAATGCAATACAGGGATGATCTTGAGTTTAACTACTTTCATTCGGTGAAGTGTAAGATTAAAGACTGATCACAAGACCTCACAGGTGACAATCTAAATAGCATAGCTTATCAAGGAATGAATCATTCTGCATATTGCAAAATATGGCCCCGTATGAATGTATTCCCAAAGTACAAATTGAATATTCACAAGGTTTACGCTAGACATAAGGAAAAAATGTTCCCCAGTGGACCCTAGCCTTTTTGTGCATGCTTCTTTTTGAGTTGACAGGGCCATGAAATATTCTTTGCACAGAGCACATTTGTGGGGAAAAGTTGGCCAATATGACTTAAAATACTGTCATAATAAATGACACATTATAATAAATGTGAAGAAATTACTCAAAAGTTTTGATCTTGGTTAAAAGAGTGAAAGAGAAGTGCATGAAAGGAAAGTCTAAAAAATCTACATTAATTTCTGCATATCAGATTATCTAGGTTTTGTTCCTTTAGTCTCATGATGCCTCTTTGTTTCCTGAAAAGACAGGTAATCACTTAAAGAGCTGGTCTGAAGTTAATTCTTCTCACTTTATTTTTGTCTAAAGTGCTAATTTATGTAAGGGCTTGTTCTTGCAATGGACAATTTGCCTTTGGAAGAAGAGCAGCAATTGGGCACTATCCTGTACTGTTGCAGGGGGACCTGCTCCTCATAAAGAACAAGACGATGTTTTCAAACCACCTTGATTGCGATATCATCTATCTCCACAGGATGTGTTTGCTTCCTTGTTGGCTGGTCATAGCTTTCAAGCTGATACCTCAATGGCTGCCTCCTGTTGATGGCCTTTGTGTGCTACATAGTGAAATAAAGAGAGGAGAAAAGTTGGAATTCTCAAGAGAGGACAGCATTTGGTTCCCTATAAAATAGATTATTCATTCCCTTTCCTCCCACCATTCTAGGTCACAAGAAGAAACAGAAATATGTGTGGTAATACAAACATACTACTGTGATGAACATATTGCAATGTTTCAAACACCCTTAACTGAAGCACAGGAAATATCTGATTTTTGGTTTCTCATGCATAATCATCCCAAATTTCAGCTCTGTCATCCTCCTCAAACCACTAGGTAAGTCTGCCCTATGTGAGGTAGCTCCAAAGCAAGCTGTGTCAGTAAAAGTGTAATGACACGCAGAGTTACCAGTTTGGTTCCTGGAAGCAAAATAGCTGCAGCAGCAAGAAGCATATCAAATTAGCTTGTGCAGAGTACTTCACTAATGTGTAATAGTGATTGTGGAGCTAGCTCATTCTGAGCTACTTGTAGTATTTGTAAGCGCCACTGTATTGAGCTGAATCGGCGTAATCTTAGTGATTCCTTAGAGCTGGGCTGTCTACAGTGAATGATTTAACCTTTACAGATATTATTTTTACTTTTCCCTCTCCTCATCATCTAGACTTTGTCTCTTTCTCTCTGTAGGGCTGGGCAAAAGGGGGACAAGAGAAACAAAATAAATGCTGAAACAACTTCATTTTTGTTTCCTTTATTATAGCTGTTAAGCCAGAAAAGCAAGAAAAATGTTGTTTAGGGTTGGCAAATTCATTTAATTCAGCTCAAAATAAAACTTATTTTGTGCTAATCCTTTCTTTCTGTTGCCATCTTCAAGTTTCAGTCACATTTCAAATGATACAATGAGTTTGAAACAGTTGAAAAACATCAAAATGAAAAAATACCTTTTCCCAAATCATGTCCCTTGGGTTTTTTCCCCCTCAAATTTTATTCAAATTAATTGTATGTTTAGCACTCCAGTAGCAGCATTTTGGAATCAATTCCTATTTCACAAAGTTTGGTGGTGTTTTTGCCACCTCCAATTCTGAATTTCCCAGAGCAGGAATTGGTCCTACCTAAAGATGCCCAACATATGACGGGTTGTACTGGAAATATACAGTACAAACGCCACAACCACAGGAAATGCACCTGGGCCTTTTATAAAAACTGAGAAGGATGAATTTGAACCATGTGTAAATGCATTGGTGTGTTATGGGGTTTTTATTACTACTCAGCAATCCTTAAATGTGTTTGGGGACCCTTCATGTCATAGAAACACAGAGATCCTGACATAGAAAATGTTTAGGCTGTTAATGTTAGGGATAGGCTGGAAGCCAAAACTCAGCCCTATCAGCTGGTCCACTGGCCTTCTACGTGCCTATATGGCCTCTCTGCTTTGAAACTCAGTGTCATAAAACAGAACTTACGAGTCCTGTGTGCTTCTTACAGGATTCATAAGCTACAGAGCTGTCCCCACCTCGCCAGCTGTCATCACCAATCTCATCACTCAGAAGAAACTCATTCAGCTTCTGTACACTTGAAAGAAAACAGGACAGTGAATTAAATGGGGTTTTAATCAGGTTTCCATGGACATCTCCATTTTTGTGCAGTCCAGCCAGCAGGATATATCAGAAGTGTTCCAAAAGAAGTTCATGGGATACTTTTGGTTTCCTATTGGACTGTCTGCCACCCTGATGGCAAGTGAAAAAATAGTTACGTGGAAGCAGGACAGATGAAAATAATTAAACATCATACTGGTAGCTGGGAATGAAGAAGAGAGCTAGTCACGTGAGTGCCACTAGAGCTCTGTGGGAACAGCTTCCATCTTGGCAGGCCCATCTCTTCTGTCCCTTTCTCATGCCTACACACAGTCAGGATGCATGAATGAGTCATTCACCCACCTACATCCTCTGAAAATGCCAACGCACTAGATGCATCCTGAACACAACTTTTGCATACTCTGCATGCAAACAGGATGGAATACCGCTCAAACCAGCACAGCCATGGCCAGCCTTGCAGAAATACGGCAAAACCTCTCTTTGCCTACTTCTTAAAAACTATCCCCTGGGAAATACAGTGCACATGTTCAATTCATTCTTCATCACAGCATGATTTGATCCTCTTTCTGCCCCACTTCCTTTCACAGTGCCATAAGCACCTAGGTCCTTATTGTTCTGGGGAAGGGATGAACAAAAGCGCCCATCGGTCATGGTGAAGCTAGTTTACTTTGCAAAAACTAAAATCAGGGTGTATTGAGCCAGAGACTGAGAAAGCAGGACATATGACTTCAGATCAGTGATTTGAACATTAATCTGCAAATGGGAAAGTAGTCCTGTTTCAAAGCCTGTCTGAGCATTTTGTATGAAATTATCTATACATGTTCAAGCCACAGAGATACAGGTCAGCAAGAAAGCACTGATATTGTCATTATTTCCTCGTGACACTATACCTGTTCCTATCTCCTTTTTTGAAAGGAATACTTACATGTCTAACTCCCATATCAGAATTTCAGTCTTATGTAAGTGCATCAAGCAAGAATTTATCTTCTGGTAGAAGATAAAATACCTTGTTCTGATCATCTGTCTAAGAAGACATCTACTATTACTTTGCTTTTGAATGAGGACAGGTACTCTCAAAACTTTCATGGTACTAGAACTACTCTTTACAATAAAATGGAAATTCTGACCAAAGCATAAGCACTTAATCATAACACAAATGAGTGCATACTCATTTACGTGTATTTGATTGATGACAGAATCATGGAGTGGCCAAGCACGCATTCTTCATTCTTCACTTGGGGGACATGATGTTCATGGGAGAAAGATGTTAGGAAATAAGTTTACCAAAGGGTAAAGTATGTTTTGGCAAATATGTCTTTAAGTAATGTCCTGTGGGGCGGCCAGCAGTGCTAAGAAAAATGTACACACCATTTTGATATTAGGGCTATGCTAAACATAGAGCAGAGATGTAGAGGCTGGGATGATTTATAAAGGAAACTTGAGATTTTCCACTAGTCAGAAATAATTTTCAATGTAG
>NW_010552521.1:51862-86765 GCF_000687285.1 Phaethon lepturus
TGCTGCTGCTTCAATAAAAATAAACCCTATTTAATTTTTTTTTTTTAAAGCGAGTGTGGTACTGGCAAATGACATATGTGGGAGACTGAACTCCCTTTGACTTCTATTTGTTATTATTGTTACCCAAAAAGAGGTAGTGGCAGCAGCAATACAACACCTTGCCAATGTACCTCAGACTTGGCAAGAAGGAACTACGTTCCTGGGTGGGAAGGTTAGTTCAGTCTTCACATCCTGCTAGTGCTAGGCATCTGACACATTCCTGCCAGTCAGGTGTCAGTTTGTGACTCTTGGGACATCTTGGCAGTGTATGTATCTACATAACTGCCCCATGACCATGACTCGTTCCATACAGACCACTGACACAACAGCCAGAAGTCTGAAACTTGACTTACTACCAACCAGCTCCCTTGAGATTAAGTGCTCTATAGCCCAGCATGAAGGAAGTTATTTTCTTGGGCTATTTGCAAAATAAATGCCTGGAACATATAAGTTTCTGTTAAAGCAACACATTTTATGACACCCTTTTCCTTTATTTTTTAATATTTTTTCTGCTTCATACCAACTTCCTCGCTGTCCTGCCATGCAGATCCCTACTCTCACAGACTAAACTCCCAAATGTCTGCCTTGCCATGCTTCCTCTCCTGCATCTCTGCATCTCATCCATACCGCCATTCAGGGGAACAGCATTTCCTCTATAAGAGAAGTCCTGTAGGGCTCAGTTTCCCTTGAGTAACTAGTCCTTTAGCGTCCAGTGTTCCTCCACCCACTCTCTTTCCTAAGAAAGTTCATGCTAGTGCTAGACAATGAGAGGTAGGACAATACCAAATTCTCACGTAAAGCCCAGTGCACCCTTTGTGGACATAGAGTTAAGCCAGTTGCTCTTCCTTGCATCAGCAGGGCCAGTCTTGGTAGATAGCTTCACACCAGTCTCTTTCATCTCCCTCTGTGTTGACAAGAGTTCAGAAATGTACTAGGTAAGAGTGATGGTGAGTTGTCACACTGTGAGAAGAGGAGCATATCCTAAGGGAGGATGGGCTGACTCTGAATCCAGACTGCCAAATTTGGTGAAATTATTAAAAAAATGGAACATTTATTTGTCTCTGTATCATGCAGTAAAAAGAAATAGTTACTCTGATTCCTCTCCCATTTTTGAACATCAGAGTCCCACCTCTAAATCCTCTTCTATGTGAGCTGGTAGAAACAACCTTTTTCTCTAGCACCTTCCCTGTTGTGTTACTGAACATAGGTGTTCAAGAGATGGACAAACTAGAAGGGTCACTTACCTTATGATAGCCTTGACTGCAAAACGAACCACAGTGGAGAGCAGGAATAGTGGTGTGACCAGGATGTGAAACAATGACAGTGATGCAAAGGCCTGGGCAGGCTGCAGCGGCTTGTCATTGGTATATGCATAAGTCACAAAGGTCTGTCAACATCAGGAAAAGAGCATGTCAGGAAAAGAGCATGTCAGGATAAGGACTCTTGAAAAAGATGGACAAGGACAGCAAGCAAAATATTTTGCTCAACTAAGGCCAATAACTATATACCTCAATTTACTGTGAAACCCAGTAAACTGAAGAGAAAGTTGTCTTCTATTAAAATGAAAAAGATTTTTAAAATTTGCCAGTGATTTCAAGAGATTTACTCATTTAAGAATGAAAAAAATATCTTTGCAAAATCAAAGCATTAAATTTTGTAAAGTTTTGTAATTAACTTCAAGATTTAGAGGAAACACACAACCCAGAATAATCAGTAAGAATCTAACAAATTTTAGGGTTTTTTTCACAGATGCAGAGTTATGGTCATATTTCACCCAGTTCTGGTAGACACTGTCAGCATACTCTGAGTAATGCCCTCAGAATTTGGTCTATGAAGACTCCTTGCTGACCAGCATGCCATAGTTCCTCTAGAGCATTAGGCTGAGATTTAAACCTGGCCAGGGGACAAGCAAAATTTATTTCTCCTTAAACTGCAGAGTACCCTTTCTTGAATACTGAAATGGTGGCTTATAATGCACTTTGAAACAGGAATGATTTTCACTGGTAGACAATATAGAATAGCGAAGCCACCCAAATTGCCTTCAAAATGAGAGCTTCTCAAAATGGGTCTTCTTTCAAGTGCAATGATTTTTTTTCTTTATTTCTTACAGTAAAAATTTGTATTTCTTTTTGTTTTTACCAATCCAAACCATAGCTGGTGAAATACCAGCTCTGGGACTGGGCAATTCCAGTGTCATGCTATCGTTCAGTTAGCAGGGGCACATTAAGTCATCTGCTGGTTTTGTGAGGAATACATCCTACAGTAACAATGGTGTCCTTTTTTTCTTTCTCCCCTTTCCTTTTTCTCTCTGTTTTTATAAGGAAAAGTGAAAAAAACATATCTTACTGCAAGAACAGCTGCTATTGGTATGGCTGCATTCATAAAAACTGTGAAAGAGAAGTAAAATAGGCATGAAATTATGTGAAATAAGAAAAAACAGTTTTACAATTAGTTGTATGGCGCTAGAAGAACTGAGTTATGTCCAATTCAAGTAATTAAAGCTCTCAAAGGAGTTTGCAGGAAGAAATTTCCTTCCATGAGAGAGAGAGATCTTAAACACACAAACAAATAAGCCAAGGAATTATCTCATTTGTATACTTCAGTGAACTGGGATAAAAAGTTTTATGTGCACAATTATTACGCAACACAACTAAAACATTACCCTCTCAGCTCTTCTATATTATATAAAATACAATTTCTTTCAGACACTAATTTATCTTTGCGGTAATCAGAGCTGCTAATATTATCATGAGCCTCCTTACTATAAAGCAACTCATAACTGTAATGTCATAATGAAGGTGACAGAAAACTTACTAAAAAAAAAATCAAGATATGCTCTATATTTTCAAGTTTCTGTGTTATGTATTTGTCATGCCTTTTTATTTTAATAACATTCCACACACAAAAAAAGTGTCATAGGCACAGCTGTATCTCCTTTAGTTGAAGTCAGGAGGAACGCTGACATGAAGAACAGGATCCATTTCCAAGCACTAAAGACATAGTTACTTACTGGAAAGAGATGTATGAAGCGCAAAGGTTTTTAGACTGGTGAGTTCCTTCATTCTCGTTTCTTCCACACTAGTACAAAATATGTGCTCCCAGGCATACAGCTTTAATAACTTAATGCCTTTTAGTATCTCATTGGTTTTCTTTAATCTCTCAGTAGAATAGTCCTTCATTTCAAAAGAAAACAAGGATAAGAAATTCATAATGGTTTGTAGTTTTAATGAGAATGCTCTTTTCCCGTGATTTCTGTTGTAAAATTCATTAAAGATTTATAATTTTGTTTGTTTGTGATTTTGTACAGGCTTTCAGTTGCCATACTGAGTAAAACAATATAAAATTTCATGTTCTTTGAATATATTAAAATGCTTACAATCATGAGGGGAAATTCAGTGACCCTATTATGAGAAGAAAAATAAACCAAACCATCTGAATCCTTCAAACAGAGGGTGAAACTCAAGGAGGTGGATTAGTAGGTCAATGGTTTCCATAAACAATAGACAGAAGACTACGTGTGTGTAACTGCTGATACAAGATTAATTCTGGGATTCGTACAGCCTGGTCATGAAAATAAGTGAGAAGTTTATTGATATATTTTGCTAGTTGCCGTGACCAGAAAACAGTAATCCTAAATTTTGGTAAAATCATAATCCAAAAGATGTTATGAGTATGAGGAACTCAGAACACAGCAAAAAGAAGGATTCAGACTATTTCTGAAATTATGCAAAGATAAATCCTCAGTTGGTATAAATTGGCACAACTCAACAAGACTGAAGTGTGCTGAAGATTAGGTCCATGTATGTATAATTTGCTTACTGAATATTAAGATAACATGGATCTTTAAATATTTGACAACTCAAACATCAAAGGTTGATTAAAAAAGTTCAAGGATCATGAGAATAAAGTTAAAAATTAGACAAAGTATCAGAAAACTTTTCTAATTGGTGAACTAAACTAGACAGCGAAATAAACTTACAGCACTGGACAATATACAACACATATTAATCCAGCCATGCCAGCTAATTTTTAGACAATACCAAAGCTTGGGGTGAGAGCATAAAGTCTATAGCCATTTCAGAGGGGGGTTGTACACACTCTGTAATACTGTCCTCCTATAATTTATCAGTCATTTATACTGTTTGCTAACATCCCATGAAATACAACATCTGAATGTAGGAATAACACCCTTTCATGGGATTGAATTCAGATGAAACTGTGCTAGCTGGGTGAAAAATACTCTGCAGAGAAAGCAGGTCAAGGCCCACATACTTTTTTCAGATTCTTGTCTGACAAACATTAAGAAGGAAGAGATACTGAGCCACAGAAAAACAGAAAGGATGATGGAGTTAAGGGACAGCTTGCCCAAACCTCCACAATGAATGTTCACTAACAACAAGAACAGAATCCAGAACTCCTGGTTCCCTGTTCTCATTTCTGGATCACAAATGTCACTGAAATAATTTACTTACGAGAGTGCTCTTCTGAGCCTCAGCCAACTTCGTAGCTATGAAGTACTGTATTGGAGCTAGCAGTACAATGACAGCAGCACCGACCAAGGCACTCACTCCGAGTAAATTGTAGAGTAGGATCACACCCATTATTATCTATGAAGAAAAAAGCAACATAGAAAAAAAAAAAGTAGATTTCAATATGCCAGAATGATAGCAAGGAAAAAAAAAGTTTTTCTAATAAACAGTTAAATGGTTCATAGGAATCAGCTGAGCCCGTACTTCAGAAGGTCATGTTTGGAAAGTGTGGGAACCGAACGCAGAAGCCTTTATGTTTGACAATAACTGCATAGTTTGTGTTCATGCCTGGTAGTCCTAATTCCAGATGAGGTTTCCATAGAACTGAAGGAGCACTAAAATGACGGTGCTTGCCCTAAGGCATTTTACAGAATCACTGGCCTCAAGTCTTATTTACACTAGAGCTCCTTACATCACTCTGGAAGTATTCAAAGCTCTTATGTCTTATTCATGGCAGTCCATTGTAAATCACATTTTCATTCTGTTGTAGTGGTTTTCTTGCAACTGCAGGCAGAGGCATGTCTAAGAAAGGCACTGAAGCATGATGCAGATGCGCTGGGAGTGACACAGACCTGAGCTTGTGCATCAATACCACGTAGCTCTGTAGGACAATATCAAGATGCTACCTTAGCCCTACAGAGAGTTTGGGAACACTTCCCACAAAGGTTTACCTGGGAATGGCTCTGATGCAACTACCACAATTCTGGTTCCCATGTTAATACAAGCTCTACTACGTAAGTATTTTTATAAAAAGCTCCACTTTATGGTACAGAGAGTAACGGGCCATACAGAACTAGTTCCCTACTTTGTATTTTTGCTGTCCCTTCAGTGAGTCAGTTCTGTCTTTAAATCTGCCTTCTTACTATACAAGTCAGTGGAGTTCAACACTTTGAAAGCATTATTTAGCTTTTTAGGCTTCTGTAATGTAAATTAGCATACCTACATGCCATTTTCTTAGCAGAATAATACAAGGTTACAGGTAGCAATTTGTACTTGGGGTAAACTGAAGCCCTTACTGGGGGCCTGATCCTGCAATGAGTTTTTGTTCTTGATAACAGGCCATAATTGGTGGACACACAATATATTTTCTAGGATTCACAGCAGTCTTCAGCAGGCTATGGCTTTATTGGCTCACACTGGAAGGATATAACTTCAGTATTTGCTACAAGCTGTTCTGCTCAAGGAGGGGGCAGACTTGATAATTGCTGTTTCTTGGGACATCCCTTGAAGCTCAAGTCCTTTGCATAAGGAAAGACAGGATAGTCCCACCATCTTTTCCAGAGGTATAGTTACAATCCAGTCCATAGGTACCAAGAATTAGTTTTTTCCTTTTTTTTCCCCAAAAAGCAGCCAATTGAGCTAATCAGGCAGAAAGACATTGCTACATCACCAGTGTCATTACTATCAGCTGCATAATACTTTGAGAAGGAAAGAGTAAGGAAGTATTCCCTTTCAATTTCATCACTGAAGCAGAGGTGTAAAGTAATCAGTATGATTGCTAGAGCTTAAGAGCAGAAGGAGTCCTCTATAGCCTAGGCCACAGATGCTCACTCACCAAGTTCTTCAGAAGGCACAAATTCATGGGTGATGCGATGCTCATTCCTGGACAAAGCTACGGTTGAGCTACCCTGTGTTCCCTGTCTCCTGATTGCCTGAAGGTGAACTAGAGGAACCAGCAAAATCATCAGAAGCTTCCTCAAACCAGCCTTTTACAGTAGTGGTGAGGAAGGCCATTACATTTCTACAGTGGCTGAGACAGAGTCTTTATTGAAGACACAAATGAGTGGTGAATTTAGGCTACATATAATTATTCACTAGCCACAGGAATCGGACCACCTGTTCATTTAATAACTTTCGAAGTATTAACAGCAACACTTCCAAATAAACCTGGATATGAAACAGTCACTTAAAATGAAACACTCTGTAATATTTCTAACTTCAGTTACTGTGCAAACTTTTTTGGTCTTTTTCTCCATAAATTATTTCATGGTTCTCGAAACCCTACTCAGTCCTAAAATAGACACATAACAAACTAATATTTGTTTCCATTAGTAGTAGCAATATTGCTGACTATTATAATAAATCAGTGATACAGTAACAGGAATTTCAGCAAAACAGATCTACTCTAAGAGTGGGTTCTATCCCTTTTTAAACTTGTTTAATGTCGGTGGGATCACCTATAGGTAAGGACCATGTCATTCCCACCCCAAGCTAAAATTTTGAAGGTGCTACAGGACTCCAAGCTTCATGGAAAATCAGCATGGCTTAGGTCATCAAGTTGTTCAGCACTTTTGAAGATTTCTTTCAGGCTAATAATTTTTAACTTTCCTTCCTGAAGATTTGCCTACAGATCTGCCTACAGATCTTTCCCAGCCTTGTTAAGAACCAGATGTTTACAGTAACTAAGATTGTTTAGATGAACGCTCCTCTGAGCATTTTGTGCAGCGCACTGTCGGTGCTGCTGCCAGTCACTGAGCAGGATTCAATTGCTTTTTGCTCCTGCCACAAAACGCAGTTACAAGTGGACACTGCAAATGCAATACGTGGTGCTGGTCAGATGCCTGTGCTGCTGCCATGTGGCAGAAATAAAAGCAATGGCTTGTGTCAGCAGCAGAAGAAATATGAGCAGGGAAAGGATGACAGGTCATCATTCTTAAAGTCATAGACCGCATCCATGACATGGAAATCCTGCTCAAAAAAATACTTGCTCCTTACTGGCCCTCGGAGAGACAGCCTCCCAGCCCTTGGAGGAGATGATGGGCCATGTTTCTGCTTGTTAGTCCTCCTGGCAAGGGAGTGTGAAGTCCAGGTTGCCCTCTGGACTTTGCAGTAGTCTCACAGACATATATCCTTTTCAACCAGGTTGGAAGATGTCTGAAATCAGGCCCTTACTTTGATGCTCTACCTGAACAGGCATTGCCCACAGATTGGGGCACAGGAACAAGAACCACATTAATTGATTTGTTTCTATGGCAACCAAGTTATTGATTTGTCCCAGCGTCATCTCTCCCATGGACAAGTTGGATGTGGAAAGCCTCAGGATCTTATTATATATCATTGCCTGTGGGAAAGAAATAAAATGGAAGATATGAAAATTACATCATACATCAGCAACAGTAGCAGCAGGACTTTTCAAACAGCAGTATCAGTCTTTACCTAAGACAGCCCTTCTCCCAGTCTCTCACCTGAGACAGAGAGAGAGACGGAGACAGAGAGAAAGCATAAGAGAGAGAACTGACTTTAAAAAACTCCAACTCCTCTTAAAAGGTTTGTTGCTTAACGCAGACCTAAAATAGAACAAAATGACAAGAAAACATAAAAATTTAGGAGACTGGGCAAAGATCTTTTTTAATAAACATTTTGTGAGCCTACTTTTCTGTGACACTGTCTATCAAAGAGGTCCTTGTTTCTGATAAGATAGTGACCTATAAACTGTTGATCAGAGTGGGTATGTATTCCTTTGGGTTTCTCTCCTTTACCTGGCCATCTGTTTCCATAAAATTTGTAGAAGCTTAACAGGGTTTAAAATTAATCAGGGCATATCTCCACCAGAATTTTAAAGACAAACATCGTGAGCCCAGTTAGCAGTTATGATGGAATACCACACACTGCATCTTCAAGGAAGTTTTTAAAATAATTTTTACTCTTTGCCCTGTTTTGTCCGTGAACAAGGTAAACCCTGTAGCATTAATCAGAAATGTCTACAGACCATGGTGAATCACATCCAGTGCATATGATCTTAAAAGTACCCATTTTGGCAAGTGGGAGTCACAAAAGCACAGGGAAATAATTAGGTACTATTTCTTCACCAAGTCTGTGCCATCTATCCTGGGAGAAGGCAGAAAATGCTTGAAACAGCTATATCAATCACAGTGCACACAAAACCCAGCAGCTTCCACGCTCAGATGATACTCCTGTGGTTAGTTACACCTGGCAAAACATCAGTTCCAGCTTCTGTTTTGCACATGGTGCTACTGCCGTCTGTGGAGTTTGGTCTGTGGAGATCCCTGCTACAACCCACCCACGTTCTGAGCTGGAGCTGCTGGCTCCAGTTCATAAACATGACTTTCACAGAGGGTTAATGGATGCTGGTTTAAGAGACACAGCTTTGGAGATGAATCACTCCTGTCCCATCCCACAGGGCTCTGTGCAAAAGGGCATAAATATCCAGAATCACCACTGACAGTACACGGACAATGTTCCTGTAAAACACAGCTCGGCCAAAGATACTCTGCAGATGACGCTGTTCACAGTCAGCAGAAGTAACCTCATAAAAGCAAATGAACAAAGCAGTGGCAGAACCAAAATGACACTGCTTATCTTCATATACTTAACGTTATAGAATCATAGAACAGTTTGGGTTGGAAGGAATCTTTAAAGGTCATCTGCAAAGTTATGTTCTCACATGCACAGAGTGAGTGTTAAACTTCTACATGTTAGTATGATGGGTTTAGTTTTTAGTAAAAGGAATTGCTAACACCAGCTTGGCTTGTGTCAGTGATACTACTTTTTCCAGTTTTCTGTATAAAAATACAGTGCATCTCTTCTCTTAAACAATTAACTGCATCTTCAGGTAAAGAACAAGCCATATGAAAGTAGGAAGCTGGAGATATTATTAGTGAATTTCTTGGCAGATTATAGGAACATCTCTGCTCACCAGTAAAGCACCTCGTAGGTTGATGCCAGTTTCTGTAGTCACATAGTAGGATGCCTGCAGGAATGTCCTCTGCAAGATAAGGGCCAGGAAGAGAAGAACTGCCAAAACATAAACATTCCTGAGGAATTCCTCTGATGAAAGATATGAATTTGATGGATCCTTCACCTGAAAAGAAAGGAAAAAATGATGAAAGTGGTATGGGAGGGATTGTATATTCCTGAGACACTGGAAACAAGGAAATCCAGTCATTGCATTAGAATAAAAAATATTGATGGTATTATGGGCAAGTTATGGAGATCAGATTTCTCACTGTCCTATGTATCAAAATAATTTGCATACAAATTAAACACTCTGCTCATGTTCCAAAGACTTAGGATCTTAACTTCTAGCAGTTCTAAAATGAATTGGTTTTAGCTGGAAAGGGACAATGAGATCAGCAAATCTACCTTATCTTTAGTTTCTCCATTGATAATTTGTAGGGTAGAAATGCTACTCAGTAGAAAACAAAGCTCATTACACCTACACCACAAAGAAGCTGCAAGAAAATATTTTTTATTATAAGGGATTAGTTACTTATGTTGCATTTGTATATTATGGAAAAAATTCCTCCCAGAAATGTAGTCTATGATGCCTGTGGATTCTGAACAAAAAAAAAAAAAAATATATGCCAGTGTTCCCCATAAAATGAGGTTTAAATGCCTCAACAGGGGGAAAAAAAAATCTTGTTTAAATTACTTGATTTGTTTTCATTTTCTGTTTTTTCTGTTCACTGTGCTACTCTGTTTCAGGCAGAAAAGGAAACAAATGTACCAAAACACTGCAAGAAAGGCTGTTCCTTTGGTATTTCCGATCCAGCTGGAAGCAGGATGTACTGTAATTCTTATCCCCCCAAAAAAAAAAAAAAGGAGGAGGAAAAAGCCTGTTCTGCTGAAATACCCAGCCTGATTCTGAGATGAAAGGTTTGGGAAATATTGGAGAGTAAGCCATGTACCCACCCTCTTGAAGATTCCTTCATCACTCTGGATTACTGTCATCCGCCATGAGACTGCAAGCAGGAGAGAGGTGGTCCGAGCCGTCCAGGCTCACCTCGCTGCAGTGACCCCAGCCTCTCCACACCACGCACTCCTCCCTCTGCCACAGGCAGCTGACAAGGTGTGTATAAGCACCTAACACTGTTTTCAAAAGGTCCAATGTCCGTAAGACACCTAAATCCCACTGAAATAATAGGACTAAGTGGGTCAACCAGCCCAAGACTCCTTGAAACAAGGGTTGCTTAAGTGCGTGATTAGTCAGATAAGTATATTTGAAAACTCTTCTCTTAATGTTCTGCTGCATTTAACTTCCCCATTTTTACATAGTGTAATACTACATAGTATTTACTACATAAAATACATAGTATTTTATCAATAATAAAATAACATTTGTAGATACCTTTATCAATGTATATAGAGTTCTCAGGAATTAAGGGGGAATAAGCATAAAATTCAATTAACTCACATTAAGTGAAACTAGACAGAATTAAAAGGAGAAATGCATAATAGCAAGAACAACCAAGAGAAACTTTATCAAAATCCATAAATTAAAAGCAAATGTATTCTGAACTGTATCCAAGAGAAATAGTGACTGTCACCAAGCCAGGCTCCTGGAGTGGTTTCAAGTTCTCCAAAGACTATTTAATCTTCCCTTTAGCCAGTGTTGATTAAAACTTAAAAAAAAACCCCCACAACTAAAACCACTACACTGAAGAGTACAAAAAAAATAAACGAAGCAGATGAGGTATAGATTCCTAAACCTGAGATCCAGAAATGATCTTTTCCAAGCTAAAATACCTTGCTTGTTCAACATGCAAAAAAAAAAAACATTTTTGAAGGCAAAATATGCACTTTGCCTTTTAAGTCTGTGGCTCAAATCTAACACGTGGAGGTTCAAGGATGATAAAGAGCTTTTTTTGATAAGCTGCACAATTAAACTCTCCTTCCGTGCAATGGCTGAATGAGAGTCTAAAGCCAAATTCAGACCATCAGTCAATAAAATGAATGTCAGGAGTGGGCAGCCAAGGAGATGTTTGGATAGTGATGATAGTCAAATGCTTTATCTGGAGGGGAAAATATTATTCCATTACATACCTATCTGCTCATTCAAATACAGAACACTCACTGCATAAAGTCGATGGAGAAGTTTCCATATCAGAAGACAGATGTAGGAAAACTCCTTCATCATGTCTTCTCTGCTGTCAGCTGGTGAAATAATTTTACCTGTATCTTTTCACTAGTTGCTAATAAATTATTTTTCTTATGATAGAAAATATTCTGTATCAGAGGCTTGCTCAGTGCTTAGAGGTGATCTCTGACAGTTCAGCCCTGGTGAAACCTGAAATGAGCTGTGAATTAGTATCTTTTGTGCACCTCTAGTATCAAGAATGCCATTGAATAAAGTGGATGCTTTTCACCTTCCCACATGCACCAATGCATTTCATCACAGCAACAAGCAGCATAAACACAATAAGCAGCATAATCACAAACAGGGAATGACTACTCTCTGCTTCCCAGTGGAAAATAGATTTCAGAGAGCTCAAACCTGTCTATGAACTACAAATGGACAGATGGACAGAAATTAAGCAAAATTCCCAAATTCATCCTTGCTGGATGCATCACTGAGGCACCACCAGTGGGTGTCATGCCTGAAATGAGGAGGTACAGTTGAAGAGAAGCAGAAAAGCTGTTCCTTCTCTCCAGAACTGCAGGAATGACTCCACCAAGAGGCAGACAGCCAGGCAACCTGTGTTGCATTCATACCAAAGACTTCCATTACTCAGGTCTGTAACTTGACCGTCTTTCACCAAAAAAACCAAACTCAAAACCTCAATTTGCTTGAAAGAAACAATTAAATGATACATTGATGATCATGGACATATAAAAGCATGCAGCCAGATGTATTAAATACCTGATATGAATCTATAACTAATATCAAACAAAGTCTTTCAGTCGATGTTGTCAGGTTACCTTTTCTGTTGCATTTGTGTTATTGGTTGTATTCTGGAAGCCCTGGACAATCCCAGAAATACATAATGGCCCAGCAAAACCCAGCAAGTCAGCCAAGTAACGGAACGTGCTGCTGAGAAGAATTGGTCGTCCAAAAGCACTGTACATGGCTAACCATATGGAGGGACTCCGATTGGGCTGGTCTGCTACTTTTTTCTGGAAAACAGAGAAACAGGTATCAATGGAGCATGAAGAGGCCTCCCTGGCTGTATACAGCAACTTCCATTTTGTTCTCCTCTGGATGCCCAGATGGTTCCTGAAGGGTGTTTTGGAGTAGATGAGGTAGGAAACATGCTATAGATATCAACAGATTTCAGACATTTGTCACAGCAAATTCAAATTCTGTCTCCTCTTGGTAACTGGTTCCTCACCTCTAAATCCTAACACTTTGCTGAACCTGTGAACACAGGAATGCAAATGCAGATTAATTGTACTGGCATATAGCCATTGCTCCTTGTCACACATGCGCTCAGGAAAAGGTCTGACCTTTCAAGCCCTTACTCATATGGATAATCTTGGCTTTCACAGTAGCTGTGAAACCACTTGATCCAGTAAAGGCTTCTGATATGAGAAAGGGATTGAAGCAAAAAACGTGGACAGACACCTACAAGAATATAGTTTAGTTGAATTTACCTGGATTTTTTCTGTCTCTCAGATGCCTTCCAGGAAGATAGACTTCAGCTGATCACTAATTACTGGGCTCAAAAAGGTGAAAGTAACAGGCTATGTTGGGAGGTAAGATTAAATCAGCTAAGGATCCTTTCTAGCTTTCAGTTCTATGAATTAATGGAGTATCACAACTCTTGCCCTGAAACACCAACCAGCAGATATCTCTGTATCTAGTCAGAGGAGTTCTGATATTTCTGAGGTCCTTTTAATCTACAGAAGAAGGAGTTTTACTTGACAGATCCATGGTCTGCAGAGCGCTTCGTTGTGCTTCAGGCAGCAGCTTTTGACACTTTAGAAAAGCATCTGTCATTTTTCAAGTAGTACAGATGCCTGCAAGTTGTAACCCAAGCCAAGCCCTCTTGAGTGTTCGCAGACATTTTAAGTACAGCCCTGTGATAACGACCCCCTGCCCCAGCAAATTAACCAAAGAAAAGCAAGTATGCCTGTACCCTGCCTGGCTGCCTCATCTCTTTTTCCCCCTCTTTTCTCTGTTTTTCCTTTTATGCCACTTCAACAGCAAGGTAGAATATGTGCATGGTGCCAAAAATGTACAAGTGTACAGGAGGGCCAGACAGCTGCTTACTGACTTCTAGAGATTACCCCATATCAAATGAGGAAGCTTAGTACAGAGAAATAAGTAGAATGGGGACAAATTAGAGCTACCGTTCCAGAAAGCAGTAAGAATGAAACTGCTGCTTCTACGATGGAAATGCCACAAGGGCCTCACGGGAGTTTCACAGATAAAGGGGTCTGAATTTGTTGCCTACTGGGTTTTGAGCTAGACTGTACTACAGGGGTTCTTGTCATCCTCCTCAAATAAACAATCTGCACCTTACCAGCTTGATAGGAGCTAAGCTAACTTCTTAGGAAAACACATATTCTGTCTTCTGGAAAAAATTGCACATACTATTCTGGGCATTCAATTAATGGTAAATTTGGTAAATAGCAATGATAAATCCTTATTTCTTTAATAAGATATTGCTATTTCAATAGCCATTTTCACTCCTATTATGAAATTCACCTAATTGTCACCACTACATGAAATCTATTTACTTTTAATTGGAAAAAATAATAAATAAATTAAACTATCTAATAATCTCTATTGCTGTTTCTTCTTTTTTTATCAGGACTTCAAATTAGCTGAAGCATCTAATGGGGATAGGAGAGAAAGAAGAGTAGATTTTTTTTTTCTGATCCTAAACTCTATTCCAGAATGGTTTGAGGGCCCAGTGTTACGGGCTTGCAGTATAGTATGTTGTATGTGCAAACACTATCCTTTATTTAGGTGCTGAAAGACGATCTGTCAATCACCACTCATTACAGCTCTGTGACAACCATTGACACCTTTCGGTAAATCCACACTTGAAAGTTTGGCCAGTATTATAAGAATTAAATGTAAAGATCTGTCTGGGCCTTCTGCACCAGAAAAACGTTATTACCATGATGACTATTTTCTGCAGTTTCCCTTTAACCCTTTGTGGCTTGGGAAGCCACCTGAAGCCAAGAGCTTCTCCTCCTGGGCACAGGAGGCTGAAAGGACATATTTTTCTTAAGGTCAGAAAAATAACATCAAAACATAATGTTAAAAACGACCCCGCTACAGAAAAGAAGAAGAGCTGTACTAAAGACAGGGAAGAGTTGAAGTAATACAAATGTGAACTTAATCAGTTTACACATCTATGCATCTCAGTACCTGGCTTAAATTTACAGGGATTATTTTTGTTGGTATGTGGTATGATTGGTAGCCTTTGTTGTGCGAATTACCAGCCTGGACCGCTGTTCTCACCTGTGGCACTTCGTTTTCCTTGTCTTTGTCACCTCCCTTTTAAATCACTGTAGTTTTCTCTACCTTTGGCGTTCAACAGTTGAAATAAGGGCAGTGAGAGAGCACTTGTTGGTAAATCAAGCCACCTGCAAGGTACACCTCAGTAAATATGGAAATCTGACTGTTCCCTTAGTGCTGTAGCTGACAGTGTCAGCCTGATGCTGAAGGGCAATGCTCTGTCCCTGTGATTTCTAGCTAACACACTTGCTTTCCTTCTCTTTTTTTCATAACAGATAAGATCCACAGTAGCACATGAATAGTAGGTATAGGAAATTCTGATGGTCCTTTGACTTTAAAAACTGCATTTTCTTTTACACCATCCCAAAAGTAAAACTTTCTACTGACTGCCAGAGAAATTACACAGGATTTTGGTTGATGGGGTGAACCAAATGTAATATCAATGTGCTAAATCTATTTTGGGATATGTGATGTATGGCCCATTAGTATGTGGTTTGAAACATCTAGACCAGTTGTATAGTATAGAAAACAAAAGCCAAGCAGCAACAGAAGCAGGATCAAATTTTTTGGGGGGAGATTATGTGACAAGTACTACCTACATATAGTAAATAATTGACACAAAAATTTCACTGGGAGAGTTTCATTGCATATCATTAAGAACTTATTTATCTTCTTAATCTTATTAAAGGATTCTTTATCTTCAGCCAAAACGTCCATTAATATAGTAGGAACTGTGAATGTGTATTAAGAAGAATATATGAATTTAAGGTCATGGGTCTAACCCTATGTGTATGATGTGCATCCACTGATTATTCTGCAGAAGCAACCTTCATATCCACAGTTAAAATTTCTCCAGGATTCTTTGAAAAGTATAATTAAAATACTGTATTTCCATTTCTACATGAGACTGTCCAGAAAAGCAAGAAAATACAGAATGTCCATCTTTTATAAAATTTACTGATGGCAGGAAATAATGAGATAAGGAAAGCCAACTGCAATGTGGGTTTTTTGGCAATACTTCGTTTAGGAGAAAAACACAAACAGCATATTTAAGTAAGCTTAATTATCAGAAGAGCTTGTTTTACCAACAATTTGGTAATTCTAATCAAAAGAATATATGCTATGTTTTTTTCTTGTGATATGCTGTGTTATGCTATGTTGCCAAACACAAACTATCTACAAAACCAGTAACAAATGACCTGTATCTTATTGTAAGAGTTGGAATGCCTTTTGCAGTAGCAACTACCAGAATAATAGCCAATTAGGATGTCAATCACCAGTTTTTAGTATTGTGTTGGTGTATATTACTTAATATTATAACAAAATTACTGATAACTGGCTTTAAAATTCTATGAAATACCATGTAGCATGAAAGTGATATTAAAATTAAATTACTTGATGCTTTGAAAAAATTACTTACAACTAAAGAATTTTGAGTAGTGAATGTATTCATAACGCTAAGAACTGCTTGATGAAAATTTGAAAATGTAAAAAACCACAGAACAGAATAATGAATTCAGATTTGTGACTGAGAAGTGTTAGCTTAGGTCTCATGTGTCAGTGGGCAAACCTTCATACGGCAGGATCCAGAAGAATTCTGCCTAAATAGTTGAATATGGATTTCTGGAGTTTTCCATTGGCATCAATGAAAACAAGAAAAGGTTCCGCCCAGTGTTCACAGACTTCATGGTTACTCAAGTAGCAATATGCTGTTTTAGCAGAATATAGCAGCCATAAAAATTTAATCTCAGACCCTCTAGTTTACATTCCTGTACGCTTGGACACAGGTTTGGAAAACATTGAATTTGAGAAAAAGGTCATGAAAATTTAACCTGACTGATTTCCCTCATGCTATTATTTGGTAGAGAACCTCAGCTGGTTTCAATTTTCACAGCATGCAGAAGGGCTAGCAAGACAATGTCATGTGAGCTACCTCAAAGGCATTTTACAATACAGAATATTCATGGTCATGTTCAGCATCTTTCATCAAGGCATGATAAGAAGGGTTTGGAAAGGAACAGAAGCCCTCTTTTTGCAGGACCATGGAGCACAGCTGAGATCAGCTATCTCCAGGCACAGGCAGGGATAACCCCACTTAATCCAGAGGATGCTGGGAGGCTGCCCTCACCAGCTGCGGAAGATTAGTGTAAAATACACCCTGGCAGCAGAGACAATGACATATCACCTCTTCCAGATGGCAGACCGTGCTTCAACCTGAAGAATTTTCCTAATTCTGTGGCTGTTTTCTGGCCCAACCATGCAGAAGCCAACACATTTCTCTGTGGGAGTGAAGTGCAGCAAGTTCCACTGCCTGGCTCTTTGGATTGGTTTTCACCCTTTCGTTTAATTTATCTATGAAGTATCAGTTTACTTCAGGGTTACAGCCTGTTTTTGAATATTAGCACAAATGTGCTAGAGGCTGTGGTAATCTCAAGACTTTAAACAATTATGGAAACCAATAAATCTGATGTAAACCAGCTTTATAAACATAAGCACATGTAACTGCATGGGTACATTTATGCAAGTCTTCATACATGCGTGGCACGCCGAGGGAAGCTACAGACTGAATGTTTGTGTTCGTGCACATAAGCAATAGCACACTTATCTTGCCTTTTGGCATCTGAATCGCGTATTTGTGCAGGCACACACCACACACAGTATCTGCAGATGTAAATGAGCTACAGGCAAATGCTTGCACCTAGTCACCATGCCTGTCATTAAGAATGGCACAGAGACTCAGATCCTCCAGGGCGTGTAGGTGCCTAAGACTCTTTGGCCTCTAAGTAGGACTTGGGCACCAAATGCTTCTTTAAGGAGCTGGCCTAAGGGATGCATTCTCCTTTGCTGTGAAAAGTTCCAATGACTCAGTAGTTTTCTGCTTAAAGGAGAAAGGTCTTGCTCTCTAGTCTCTGTAAGCATCGAGTACAAAAGGAAAGAGAAGCAACCTAAATCTATTAAAACAGAAACAATTGTACTGAAACATGAAACATGGTTTCATCCTGAGGGCACAGAAAAGGAGCCTGCAGCTCCATCAGTTGCTGGGAGGAGAGAGTTGCTCCTCCCGGCTTCCCCTCGCGTCGCGGTTCTAAACCACGCACTGCTTGGAAAGAAGCTTAGCTGGTCTGTGCAGGAAAGGGATTTATATGCTTTTGTCCTATATGCTATGTTTTCCAGAGTGGCCTCTGAATGCCTGTATTCTATCTGTTTATGCTTGCGAATTGATATGTACATACAAATCACGGAAGCAGGCTCTCGAATCCTCCTTCTTTACTGTAAAACAAAGTATTTCTCTTTTTGGCAGAAAATGAAGTGCCACATTTTGCCTAAATGCATCCAGAAGTTTCTCTGGAAACTCCTGCCCTACCCAGTGAGTTTGCCCCGCCTTGGGTTTTGTACTGGGTCTGGCTGGGAGGGAGTTAATTTTCTTCATAGCAGCCCGTATGGTGCTGTATTTTGGATTGGTGACTAAAATGCTGTTGACAAGACACCAGTGTTTTGGCTATTCTTGATCCGTGGTTTTGGCTATTTCTCTTTCTGGGGAAAAAAGTGAAGATGAGTGTTTCCAGTGCTTCTGAAACTATAGACAGAATGTCTTCTAACTTAAGATGCTGTTGTAAGTAGCTAAGATTTAAACAAAGCTTTCACTTTTAAAATGAAACCTAGCAAGTGATCAGTCTGTTACAGTTTTAGTTTCCAGTTGCTCTCAACCTGGCAACTCTCCCCTGCTGTAAGTTCACTTAAAACCAAACAGTAACCATTGGATTGGAACTTCCCAAGCCAAGTTTCACCTTGGAGCAAACAGTCCTAAGTTAAAAATTCCTAAAACTAGGGTTCCATAGAAGCACAAAAAATTCGAAGAGACTCTATAGTTTCTAAGGCCAAACAGTGACATGAACATCTTTGGTTACCTTTTGTTCCTCATATGCTTCTTTGAGACAAACATAATTTGTCAGTGCTCTCATTGCAATTGGAAGCTTTCCGATTGCCTTCAGGTCCACAGGTTTCTTGTGAGCAGATATAATAAGAGTATTCATCCACCAGTAAGTCGCTTTTGAGAGCAAATTGACAAATGGCTGCAGAAACCTCACCCCCAGGTCCTGTAGATCCTCTGGTGGCTTTACTTTCTGAGGGTTCATGAAAAATACATACCTCTGGAGAGGAGAAAATAGACAGCACGTGCTCAGGAATTATCTTATTAACGGCAATTTTTAGTAAAGAGTATGTATAATACAACTAACTACAGTGTCAAATTTGCATTTAAAGGTAATTCTACATTGAATTTAAATGTAAATTTACATGTAAATAGGAGCATTTCCATTCTGACAGCATAATTGGCAAGAAATTGAGCAATATGGGATGTGGACGCAGCTCTGTAGCCTACAAGTACTACCTACCTCTATCTGAACAACAACAAAAAAGAATCTGTGGGATATAATTATATTTTAAAGTATTATGGGTAAGAACATATGCTAACTTATACATTCACTACATATATAGTTTATCTGCATTAACATAGCAGATACTGTATACATTGTGTGCACACACAGAGATACCCTTATATGCACAAATATGCTTGTATATCTATTTTAACAAATGTGTATGAACTCTCTGATATGAACTCTCTGTGTGTATACACATACATACATAGTGCAGGAGAAACATCAAGGACATACATTTTAAAGAGATGCCAGGTCCCATTAATTTCTGTAGAATTAACCAGACATTTACAGCTAAGCTAAACTTGACACAAGCCAGAGTTACTGGGACTAAAGACCCATCTCCATCCCCAAGATAATACTGATATCTTTTCAGATCCTAATAAAGAAACCACATACCCTAACTCGAATGACATTGATCTCCACAGCCATCAGCAGCCCATAGAGAATGACCATAATTCCAGTGATGCAGAAACGCAGCTGAGAAAAAGGCACACCGTCCTGGCAGTATCTGACAAGCTTGATCGTTTTGGTGACAAAGGCCATTATCCAGTAAAGAAAGAGAGCTGTAAAACAGATGCATGCGCATAATTTAAAACAAAACCAAAAATGCTATACCAGTGCCGTAGAAACTTTAGCATGCTCAAACAGATATATTCCATGGCTTAGTTAATGCAAGCATGGTGATCCTCTACATCACCAGCCTGCAAGCTGGCACAGTGCGATGTCAGCTCAAGTCAGGAACTCAGGTTTGAGAGATACTGCTTTGCACTTTCTTTTCTCAGACCACTATTTTCTTTCCTGGGCCACCACCTTTCAAAGAGATCGACAATGGTGGGTCTTCACACAATTACAAAAGTGCATTGAAGATAATCTGAAGGGGAACTTTGTTACTGAAATGAAGAAAAAGTCACTTAACTTGACAAATATCATATCACCTCTTTGAAAAAGCAGAGTACATTGCAGGTAAGCTCATTTTGAAAAAGAGTTTATATAATTTAATTATATCCTGCATCCTGGTTTCTATCTGTCAATGGCTAGTTCAGATTGTTGAGTTACAGGCAATTTGGACTGTATACTTCTACGAAATGTTATCCTGCAATGTCTAGTCAAGTTCTTGACCATCTCCTCGCTGAGAAAGATACTGTGAATACCAGGTAGCAGCTTCTCAAAGGTAAACCTTCTCCTCCCCACCTTTGGAAAAAGTGAGAGGTGGCATTCATCATTAGACTGGGTAATCTCAGAACCAACTGCAATGGATGCTGAGACACAACAGCCATCTGCACAGGATGGTTTGTGATCAGATTACTATTAAAAGTGGCCTTTTAAAATAACCCTTTTGAATGAAAACAAGTTTTTGCCTCAAAATAATGAGCAGTGCTGAAAAATACCTAAAAGCTTGTGCTATAAATACAATAGGCATACTATGCTTTTCCTTTTGTGATCATTTTTAAAAATAGTTTTCAGCATGTACCTTATAAAATGTACAATAACTTCTACAATAATATTAGCTCAAAGAGTAGGTAATTATTCCTCTGTCTTCTAATATTCTCATGCATTTCACCATCCTCTTCAATCTCTTCAACCTCTTAGCTGACTTCGGCTAAACTACTGGGTTTTGTAAGAGTACATAAATACCAGACTTAGACTTACCCAACAGTAACTTTGGAAAGTTAGATGTTTCAATATTATGGTAATAGACTATGGATACAGTGGCAGCCACAAACCCCATTATAGCTGGTAGAAAGAGATGCAGATGGCGAGATTTCATTTGTCTGAAAATAAATAAGGTATAAATGAGTGAATTTGGTGTCTTTTTTCACTATTGTTATATTCCTAGGTGTTCTGCTAATCTATTTAAGAGGACAAATATGACTTTCCTAGAGACAAAAAGATTTTTTCAGGGTAAATACTTTAACTTCTATCAATATTTACTTGCCATTACAGTTTGAGAGGAGAGTAACAATGTGCTGAGAACAATTGTTTCACCCTCATCCCATTAAAATCCAAACAGTTCAAGAAAAGATGCCCCATCTTTTGGGGGGAAAAACTCCTTACGCCTGACTAGTCAGCCTGTCACACATTACCAGTATACATTGATGAATGCAATTAGCTTGGCTATCCACCAAACACTGTCACTTACGTATCGGAAACTATGCCCTCTGCTATTTCACACACATGTACGAACAGGAGGGTGAATGTCAGGATCCACCGCAGGTTGTGTCCAGGGAAGTGCAGCCACGTATTGTGGTGAATCTGGACTTTGGAGCTTTGGCTTCCCCAGCCTGGAAAATAATAGTAATGAAAGAGGAAGGTTATCACACTGCCAGCCAGTGAGTGATCTGGTTATCAATTCCCTATTCTAATCCATAGGTCACGCTTAACAGTATATAATCAACACAAAAAAAACCCTACAAGGACCATGGGGGCTGTTGTTACTAATAAGATGACACAGGAGTGTATGAGTTGCCCTGTACCCCCCCATAATTTAGATCTGACCATGTAGACAATGGGACAACAGACTTCCCAAAGAGAAGAGGTCCCTGGCCAAGAACAAAGATGAGAAAACCAAAAGAAACATCTGAGTCTCACCCTCACACAACAGAGACTGACAGATCTTAAGTGATGGTGTCATCGTGTCTGTTCCAGTCAGAGACAAGAGCGGGCAAAGTTTGCAACTGATACAAAAGTTGCATCCTCCAGTGAGGCCTCAAAGAGATATATTTACTTCACACAAATAAAAATTATTTCTGTCTCAGACCTGGTTGGGAGCGCTGCCTCAGGTGATGCTGAACAGCCTCCGCTCCTCAGGCACAGCCCAGCCTCCCAGCCCTGTGCATTCCTGGCACATTAAAGCTCCCAGGACACAGCTGATTTAATCAAAAAATTAACCTCGAAGCCTATTTCCATGTCGTCATCTCAGATGGCACTTCTCCTTTTCAGGCAAGATCTTCTCTGAATACGGCAACCTGGCAAGAAGAGGGACACCAAGGACCTAATGGAGGTGATGGTGCTGGGGGGAACGGAGGACTGATCAGAGATTAGCCTCTCATGATGGCGAGTCTCGTCCTGCATGTTGCTTTATCCTCTGTCCCTTCCCACCCTGGTACAGGGCTGTCCTGAGTCAGTCAGCCCAAATGGCTGTGCATGTCCCTCTTACTGTAAGGCAGCTCCTGGAATTCCCTGACAGACTTCCCGAAGCCCATAGAGAATTGCAAGAACAGCACGTTTCAGGGAAGAAAAGAAACAAAACAAAAGAAAACAAAAACAAAAACAAAGAAGTTTAACTAAGGCAGTAAGCATTGCATCTGTTTCTTTCAGTAACTGCAGAACTGAGTTTAAGATCCAGGATATGCTTTTGGTACACAAGGATGCTGCATCTCATTGTGCCTAGAGGCTCATCAGGTGACTCAGTATCACCTAAACCAGAGCCCGAGTTCACTCCTTCTTGGAAACTCTCAGGACTTCACCATTTCATCCTTGTTTAATATGCGAAGTACTGCAGGAACAATATAGTCTCTCTTCTCCATATCTAACTCAAGTATTTTCTACAGTTCCTACAGAGATTCAGTTTTCCTAATAGAATGTGGTTCCTATCTTTGTCTCTCCCAGGCTGCTTTTCACTTTTATTTCCTCTTTGCCCATACATCTCCACAAACAATCAATTTTTGGTTTTGGAGTCAGTCAATACTGTAGACTCCGGTTGGCTTTTAATGCTCTGTTCAACAACTATGTGTCCTGATAATCAAGGTATGAAATAGAAAACAAATAGTTACATACATACATACCATACAATTTAAACTATTATGTTTTTTTCCTAACATTGTTAGAAAATAGAGGGAATTTTCAGTGGCTGCAAAACTATTTCAAAATTAATTGGCTAATACCTGTAAAAATATTAATACAGCCTGCTACCACTTGATGCCTAACACAGAATGCTGTAAAAAATTATCTCTGCCCTCAGACCTTACCTTGAGTTTCCATCAAACACCTCTGCAGAAAGCCCTGTAATTCAAGGATGACTTGCATCTCATCTCAAAGAAAGATCCAGCACTGTTGGACAGAGTCCTCCATAACCCTTGGGTTTTTCCCCAGTCTTTAGTTATTATTCTGTTAGAACTTGTGTCTTATTTCCTTGTTTAATTATTTAATTAGTTTTCAGTCACTGAATCTTGTTATACTTTTGATTGCTAGGTCCTGAGTGTCTTAGCCACAGGTTCCTGTAGCCTATTATTCAATCACTTCATAGTCTTTTTGCAGAATGGAAGTCCTTAAATCTCTAGTTCAAATATAGTTCCAAATTCAAATCTTCCTTGTGGAAGAAACATATTACTATGTGCATACACAACACCAGGAAGGTAACAAAATGACATGCCATTTCTCATGCAGTTGTCAGGAAAATGTTTATTTTTGCTAATACTTATTGCCACCTTGATAGTTATTCAAGTCTCTCTGTCTCCTATGATCAGTTAGAATGTCACTGTTTGACAGCTCTGAAAAAGTATTAAATTGTATTTATTTAATCACTGCAAATAGCTGGGATAAACAGGCAACTATAGAGAAAAAGTATCATTAGAGTACTAGTTTATATTTATATTTTATTACAAGAAAATGTGAGTTAGAGACACTACTATCATAAATTCTTCAAGAGAGATTTATCATTTCTTATTTTCATTCCTGTGGAAAAAGATTATTTCCTTTGCTCTACTTCTGTTTACAAATGTTGGCAAACAAATGAATTACTCTGTTTTAAAGGTTTCCTACACTTCTCTTAGCCTTAGGTCCAAGTTGCACAGTTTATATATTCTCTGAAATTCACATAACTTGAAGGGAATTCAGACCCACTGTCCTAAGTCTCATAATATCTAATAATAGCTAAGGTTGCAAGTTGCCAATTTCAAATCTGAAGAAAACTTCTCCAGAGAAGTTTCAGAGCATTTGGATCTGATTTCTCTGGTTCTCATCCATCTTTTCATGCTGCTTAGTTCAGATTTGTATCTAAAATTCCCTACATTTCAAGCAGGTTGGCTTCAGGTCCTCTGGGTCAAGCCATTCTGTTTCTTCTTTTTAAAAATTAATAAATCAAAGCATCCAACGGTTTGCACTACAGGCCTCTAAGCACATATAAACATGACTGAGTATAAATACATGCTCAAGTGTTTGTAGGATTGCACAGCTCCATGGAATAACTCACCAATGAACAAAATCGGGAAGGTGATAAATAGCAAGAAGACATGGGGAACCAAGTTGAGGGCATCCACAAAGCAGACATTTCTTAGGACACCAGCACTGATGTTGTAGGCTGAAGCATTGTCGTTGCCACAAAATGCGAGCCTCATTGCTTCCAGAAAGTCTGACTACTACAAAAAAGAAACATGTTGAAGCAATAGTTGACTACCAAGACTACTAGAATTCCTTTTAGCTAAACACAAAATAAATAAAGAGATACAGAAGGAGCGCACTGAAGAACCCATAGAGAATAACTTAGTTGTACTTTGAAAATGCTTTTGGGCCCCATCAAGTATACGCATATTAGAGTGAAGGCTCTGTGTATATTAAATGTACTACTTAGTACATATTCATTACATACACTACACAATGTCTTCTAGTGTTCATTTTATGCACAAATGTTATGCTGCAAGCTCTCTATGAGAATATAGAGAAAGAAGGAGAAAGTTTTGAAAAAAAATTTCCTTTCTCATAAGAAAAGTCAAATGCACATAAGCTGACTCGTGTGTATTACTGTTTCTTTGATGAGCTCACATTCTCTGTGCAACATCTCTGTTCATACAATTTGTTGCACTATGTTCTCAGTGCAAACTCTAAACCTTTGATATTTGTGATTTGGCAGCTTGGCATTCACTGGTATTTTGTATTTCATCATTGTCCCATAGAACAACAATGGTCACATATACTAGTCATTACAGATAATTGCCAAACTCTTAATCAAAGTAGATTCTGTTGAAGATTGCATAGGCAGTAAATCAGCATTTATGCTTGATCCAGCAAATCCTTATGCACGTGCTTAGCCTCATGTAAGCAGTTCTCTGGCTTCCATGATTTCTTATGAGATGATCTTTGTGCACCAAGATAAGCTCATGCATTTGTGCTTGCAGAGTGTGGGCCATAGTATGACCCAGAGTTATGGTTAGCTTCTGGCTTTTATCAACCCGTGCATCGTTTATTTATTCATTCTTCTTTATAGGGAGATGAAACAAGACTGCAACCAAAATGTTTCCTTGCTGGTTTCTTTTCCTGAGACTTACATGCAGCAACATAGTGCTGTAGATTAGGTTGTATAAACTCATTTGCTCACATCTTTTTTTCCCAAATTTTACGTACTAAAATGGAAAGAATATCTTTAATTCAGCAAAGCATATGTAAACTTTGGTGAATGCATCTTTCTGCAACAACATCGTCATTAATGAGTTTTGCAGAATCAGAACAATATAGACATGCAAAAACCACATGAACACAGTTTTAAAAAAAGTTAGTTCAATGGGGAGGAAAAGGCTTTCCCTCTTTCCTCAAATAGTTCAGATTAGTTCTGTAAGCCTCGCTCTTTAAACAAGGTAAGCATAACAAGGTAAGCGTAAACTACTCAAGTACTCCTTTAGAGAGAACAGCAACATATAGATCTTCAAAAGAATAGAGTTCAAAGAGGCACTTTGAACCTCTGCTAAACCCCTTTTTTCCTTTTAACTAACTTTATGCTGGATCTGAAAAGCATAATCCATATTGATGTACATTAGTGAAATTTGTAAAGGAGTTTAATTGAAAAGAATGTGATAAATGCTGTCTTTTTCCAAACATATCAGCAATTTATGGTCTGAGATTTGGCAGCAGTTAAGCATAATTCAGTCATATGGTGGACCACATGATCCTGCAAAAATGCATGCATGTATTTACTGTGGTACAAAAGCTGACGGGCAACCCACTCAATCTTGTGGAGAACACAATTTGATGGAGAGTTTGGCCCATTCGCTATCATGGAGTGATATGACCACTACCATTCTACTGTTTTATTTTTACATAAAAATATATTCATAAATGCATAGGACTAGTAACACAAAAGAAACATTATGTTAATATGAATTCTGTCTGAATAAACTGAGGAGTTATTAGCAAAACAAGTATGGAACTTCAAAAAAACCTACAGAGAGATTCTTTGTTTTTAATTTGTATAAGCTTGACATGTCTCCTTTAAGACAAACATAATGGTAATGATAATCTCTTGAAAATCAGCAGCGTTGTTTCCTCATTTTTATCGAAGGTCAGAAGTCCAAGGGAGTTATGCTGGGAATTTTCCTCCCTTTCCCACAAATAGGACTCTTTTCTGAGACAGTGTAAAATGCTATTGTGGTCTAGTGGTTGGATTGGTACCGAAAGGCAGGAGGATCCTGGGTTCAAATGAGCACCAAAACATTGACTTCCAGTGTAGCTTTTGGCTTCTAGTCAAAAATAAATCTGAGAGAAAGGATTAAAACCACGTCCAAGAGGATCTAAGGGAACTGTTGGGTTTTTTTTCTATTTTTCTGGAAGGGAAAAGGAATATAGGCAATAGAAGTTCCCATGGAAGAAAGAACTACTAGCTGCATGGAGGGTGCTATCTGCTAGCTAGGACCTACCATCAGTTTGTAAAGGTTTCATATCACACCTCAAACAATAGTCCCTAAAAGTTCTCAAGAAAGACGCATCTTTCAAGAATCACATCTGCATCTTCACAAAAATCTGTGCTGTGCCTAGTTTTGTGATGGAGTATGTCCAATAACACACTCTTAAAACCAACTGTCCTTTGCACATTGGGAGGGCTGAGGAAAGAATCTGGTCCTATTGTTAATACTGATGTATAGAGACAGTGCCCATCATACTGATGATAGTTTTCAAGAGTAGGTATAAGCAGTCTGTTCACAATACTTTTGTCACAGGTTCATTTCAAAAGAGAGGTAGAATTTTATTGTCTTCTCTTCAAGCAAGAGAGAAAAGTAAAGAGCTTGGGTTGGTTAGTTTGTTAAAAAAACCCAGAAAATCAAAAAGATTACATTGCCAATGAAATGAGATAGGGTAATTGACAACAAATTCCCAAGTTTTTAAATCAGAAAACACTTCATCATTGATCGGCACATCCAGTGACCATGTTCATTAAACCTTCACAGGCTTAAAATCTATCAAAACATTCTGATCAGTGTCATGATACTGTGTTGACCCAATGCAGCTTATGATTTGGCCTCATAAAACGCTCACCAGGTACAACTTCCCTTTTTAGCAGCACCCACTTCAGGACACACATCTAGTACAGTATGGCACTGATAGGGAATAGAAAAGAACTGTAGAAGCGTTAATACTCCAGTGATCCCTCCTTCCTTCCTCCCTTTCTTCCATCCGTTTGTCCACCACCACTGTGCTAGAAATGAACTACAGCTGGAAGGAGAGGACTCATGTTCTGCATCTATTGATGCATGCCAACTTTCATAGACACTTTCTGGTGTTTACACAGACAGGCTAGTAGTTATCTGTATCTTCAAGAGTGGTGTATGAAAATACGCTGCAGTACATTAGAGCTCTAAGAAATAATTTTATCTCCAGTGTGCCTCACAGGGAGCAAGAAACCACTCCATCATTCCCTCCCCATCCATTTCTGGTGCAGAAGGTAGATCCAATATACCCTCCACACTTTTGCCCATGTGACTCAAATCTTGCTCTGTTTTTTGGAAAACTTACATACACAGGAGGCTCTGGAGATGCACTGACGCACAGGCCCATCACACCAGGCATAAAGCACGTCACGTAGTTTCTACTTCTTTGCTCAAGTTTCACAGACAGGGGAAATACATTGGATGAAATTTTACTGACACGTAAGGGAGGATGCTTTGCATTTACAGTCATGCAAGTGAGACTTCCATTTGGTTCGAAGCTGAAATTAGCCATTACTTTCTGCTGCATCAGGGCATGCCGCCAGAACCTCATTTTCATTGGCCTCAAGATTTAACAAGCTGTGTTCATTTCCAAAGGAGGACAGAAAAGAAAAGCCCCTAAAGCAGAAGAACAAGTCCTTGATTTCTCTAGACAGTATGGGGCATTTTACAACAATGCTTGCGCATCTCCACCAACATCAACAGCAGTTGGACCATGACAGGTTTCCAGAGCAATTGCTCATCCAAGGCAACAGGGTAACCTTCAGTCTTCTTCAAAGGAAAATTTGATAACATAATGGCAAAATTTCTCATGCCCACACTCAGATCCCATGCTTACAAAGTTCAGCGTAGCTACAGATGAACACATTCTTAGGGCTGCAAATAGTGCAAGTAGCATGTTCAAAAGTTTCAAACTAATTTGATAGTCTAAGTTTCATTTTCAAACAGTATTTCAGTATTGGGAGTTAAGGCTAAAGAGATCTTTAATAATTCTAAAAATTTTAAAGAGTTTTAAGGCCTCAGGTATACTGACTTTTAATGAGTCACAGTTTTCAAAATTTTCACTCAAAAAACTGAGCCTGGAAGTGAAGACAGTTTGAAAGATCTTGACTGCAGAAAACGAATGAAAGGCATAGTGAAAAGGCACTATTCCCTCCTCTCTGCAAAACCATAAGATTTAATTTCATGAAATGGAAGAACAACAAATTTAGAAAAAAAAATTAAGAATTGCAGTTGTGCTTACTGTTACAACTCATCAAACACTGCACCTGGTTTTAGAAAGGAAGATGGAACACTTTTATGACTGATCACTGACCAAATCTGGATCCTGTAATAATAATTAAACTACTCTTCCATTGGCTATAATTCTTCTAGTAATCCAATGCTGGGCTTCAGTCAGAACTAGGTCTGTAGAGAGGTGAATAGAGGTATTTTGCCTACGTGGGGAAGTGCTGTTTGTCTCAGTGCTGAGCATTGTGCAAGTATATAATTAAATACACTGAAGACTTTTTATATTTTTTCCCAAGCATCAGTTATCGATCATTGCCAAAGAAAGAATGCTGACCACAGCAAACAACAGTCTAACCCTGTAACGAATAACCATGCTGAAGACCTTTGAATTAGTCCTAAGCAAGTCAGAATACAGAGCAGACTCAAGGTTTCCCACAGTGTAGCCAAATGTGACTTTCTCCTTACCAAAGATGAGGAGACAGACTTTCTAGGCCACAGTAAGTAGGCAGGGAGAGATCAAATAGGAAAAACCAGGCTGCAGAGCCACATGAGAAGAAATTTGAAGATACTTCTGTTATTAAGGGATGAAAGAGATAAAAACAGTTATTACTGCAACTCAGAGAGGTTATCACATTCCATAGCAGCAGTTGCCCTTCTATACCTGCCAAGACCCCTTCCTTGATAACACTGGCAACAGCACAAAGCTGGGCTTCCTGGAACTGTACATAGGTGAATTAAGCAGCAAAGCCAGATGGTTTTATCATCCTCAGCAGTCCACTGCTGTAGGCAGCTGCCTGCTCCACTGTAGCCTACACAGTAGGGAGCCACGCAAATATCAGTTCAGTCTCAGGATTAATGGTCTTAATCACCATGGTGCTGTTCCCAAGATGAGAAGCCCTGCTCACAGCAAGCTTGACATCGGTTCTGAGTTGTTGCAGTTGCCATACTTCAATTCCAAAGTTGGCTTATGCAGGACTATCTCAAGGACCCATGAGCCATAGGGCATAACAGCAGAAAAATGTCCACTAGTTTCTTAGCAAATCTTTATCTATGGGTCCCAAAGGAAGGGATAGTCACTGGAAAGCCAAGACCTTTTCCCTAAGCTCATGTTCAGGTTGAAATCTTTAGAGCTGAAGGCTTATTTACAGGCAGATGGCTTTGTCTAGGCAACAGCAATGTCTGCAAAAAATGGGAGCCGTCTGACTGCCACATTAAAACAATAAAAATGCATAACCCAAACATGAATATTCAGGAGAGAACAGATGAAAGGGTAACAAGTTGTTTTGAAATTTGTTGGTCATGTGCCGTTATTGACCACTATTTCTCATCAGGTAGTAGCAGCCTTTCAGAAAAACTAACAGTTTTTCTCATATCCTCAGAGATCCTCATATACTGATTTAAGAAGACAATGTTATTCATAGTCATTACAAAAAATGGCTTTCCCAGAGGTAATTTCCCTTTCTGTTGAATATAACAGGCCACCAAATTATGCTGGGATGTACTCACCAAAGTGAATACATCACAATAGATTTGCTTCACTACTAATTATAGCAGGAATATTATACTTTATAATAAAGTTGCCAAGCATAGTAGGTTCAACCTAGCATTTCATTCAGGGGAAATGCAGTGATGTGGTAAAGATCATCCGATAACAAGCATGTGCTATCTGAGGCTACCAGCTACATACAGCACCCCAAACAGGAGTGCCAAGTACCAGGTAATTTTTTGTGTTAACACTTGTAGGCTGGAAGGCTTTTGTCCCTCAAAGTTATTGACAAATTGCTCATTTTAACTTCAGTCTTTACAAACTCTAGAATTGGTCAGAAATTTTCAGCCGTGTTTTTTTCTCCCTTTGAAAATGGCCTTTGCTGAGCAGCCAGCTACAAGCTAAAGCCATGAGCAAAACTTGACAGAGTGGAAATGGAAAGAACAATCAGGAGGACGGTTCCATGATGGTGCTGTGGAAGGCAAGCTTCAGCTCTCCTTTACATCATTTGGGAATCTGATTCCCCGTTGGTTTAATTTAATGAGGATGTGAACTATCTGAACAGCAGTTCACCCTGCAGTGAAATAGCTAAAAAAACTTACGTTCTTTAAGCATTTAAATTTTCATGCTAAAATGCCCATCAGTGGCAAGTTGAGACTTTCTGGTTTTGGGCTAAGTTGTACAGACATAGTCATAATATAATAAACAGAAAATAGTACAAAAGAGATTCAGGAATAAATATTCACTGTGAAGAACAAGGTTTTGGGAAGAAAAAAAACAGGACAGATTTGTAAACGTGAATATGAGGTAGCATTGAATATAAACACTTAAATATCTCATTTTAGCAAGCATATATGGGGATTCTCAGGGCACTAAGCCAGTTCTTGAGATATATTTTCCCTAAGCAATTGTGAAGAAGACAATGGGTAAATGGTAGATAATTTAAATTTCCATTAAAATTATGAGAACATCCTCACCAAGTGCAAAACTGTAAGAATTCTAGTTAAAAACATTTTAATTACCTTAGGGTCTTTTAAAGTGGATTTAAAAGTCTTCAAGAGTTTCATATTACCTGGATTATCACTCTGTTCAGCATGCCCTGCAAGATACTTATGACTATAAAGAAAAGAGTATAAATACACTCCTCAGGTGGACCTTGTTTGAGGGAAATAAGAATATTATGAAAAACATTTATTTCAGTAGTTCTGTTGCCTATATTAAAAAAAAAAATAAATTAATAGCTGCATTTCCTAATTAAAATACATCAGCTTACAGAGCATACCTGAGTCTGGGTTCAGATTTTTTTTTTGTCTTACATATAATGTGCATTATATGCCCATATATGCATATATACATGTGTATATATACATATATAGATATGTATATGCATACAGATGCAGGATGGAGAAAGTACTCAGAGTTTTACAATAGCAGTAGGTTCTTATCTTGTGAATAATTAAGTCATTACAAAAGCCAGCATTTTTCTTTCTGTCTTGAATTTCACAGAGAAAATTTTAACAAAGGTCTAATTATGAATCTATAGCTTTGGATAAGCACAATGGAAGGCCTAACTCTGAGCTTTGCCACAGATTTTAGGTTAGTGCTCTGAATCTTTTTCCTTCCTAGCTATAAACCTTCTAGTTTGTTGTTCTTACCTTCCTAAAAGCAGTGGACCTAATGCAGTCTATGTGATCTATAGCTTATGCATTATTTGCAAAGAGTTCTGCTAAGGTAATGGCAAAAAGTGCTGCCCCTTCAAAATCATTTTATCAAAAATGATCCTGTATAAAACATAATTTTCCTTTTTATTCCTGTTTCAGCTGTGACCACCTATTCTAGATAGACCCCGCTTCCTCCCTAAGCACTGTCCCAGTTACCTTGGGCCTTAAGGTGATGAATTACCTCTGATACTTGCCAGCATTCGCATCGCTAACTGGCATATACCAGCAGCCCGATCCAAATGTCACTGAAATCAATGCAAAGAATCTCATTGACTTCGGTAGGTTTTTGGATCAGGCTCCAAACACAGAGAAAATCACAACAGCAGTGGTGCTAAACAGGCTACTGGCACCGAAAAGCATTTCACACAAACATATGCAGTGGTCTCATGCACATCTAATACATTGCTTGCTTCTTTTTTGGTAAGCTTCTCAACACAATGCGATTTCCAACATCAGCGTGCTACGCTGCCTGCTGTAAAACCTTCTAATTCACATGCCAAGACAGGACACTTTAAAAAAGGAAACGTAGCCCTGTGAACAGCAGCAAAGAAAACATCAGCAGGAGGGGACGGTAAAGCCTGAGAATGCCTGCGAGTGGAAAAGGAAAAGGAAAAAGAGATTGGAGTTGTAATCCCAGGGAAGAACAAGGAGCAGTCCTGTCCCACAGATATAAAGGGAAGGAGGAGGAGGTGGTTAGTGGGAGATAATGGGGGAGGGTCATAGCATGCCCCGTTTGGTTGCTGAATGTTAGATCAAACTCTGCAGCTTACCTTTGTAAACACAAAACCAAAATACCAACCCAAAGTGTCACTCGGTTGTGCTATGTGATCAATATCATTCCGATGGCAGGATTTTCCTCCACTTAGCGAAGCCGCTCCAAGCCCTGGAGTGGATTATTTTTAGGCTGGTGATGGGAAGATCAGCTGCTGCCTCCTATCGAGTTTCCAAAGTGCACAAACTCTTCTTGCCTTTCTCATACGCTAAAGGGGGCAGGAAACTGGGAAGAGACAGGCAAGCAAAAAACACCAATTTTTTGCCTCTTGAAGCTACAGTCGCCTGGGATTTCTTCTGCTTGCTTTTATTTTCATTTTTCCCTCGCTGGAGTCGTAAGATGCCAAGAGGCTGCCTTACAGCGCACAGACTACTATCAGATAGTTTTGCCTGAAGTAATTGATTTAGATAAGGTAGTCTAACTTTTGGCAGGCTTGGGGAGCTTCAGCTTTTGAATTCTTTTGAATTAATCTTGGATAATTTGAATTTGACAACATAGTTTTGCACATCTTCCATCATCTTGAGCAGAAGAGAAAAAGAGACATCTACTCAGATATTTTACTTTACCCTGGATCCCTCCAGGCTCTTCTGCTTAAAATACAGATCAAATCCTGCTTTCTGATTACACAGATCTGTTTCTTTTGAAAGAGATTTTTTAAAACTTCAAATAAAATTCAAAACAAATTTGATGCTCATACCAAGAATGCAATTTTCAATACAAGAGCCCTCATTTATAAAAGCTAATATTGTCTGGCTGCAAAATACATGGTATATGTTTACTTAGAGAGAAAGAAGTCCCGACAGAGTTGATTGGTTTGTCTGCTCATTTTCTTTCAGTGCCATTGAACAAAGATATACCAAGGTTCAACTTTTCTATCATCATAGCTCCGCTTGAGCCGTACAACTCAAGGCCACAAATAAGCAAGAGAACCGGGACTTGGTTGTGCATCGCAAGACACATGGTAGCACAGGGTAGTTTTGAGCACAACTGTTCAGCCATTAGGTACCAGAGCTGGAGGCCCTTGGGACAGAATTTCCTTAGACCTTGCAGAATCTAGGGGTTGCATCTGGATGGCTAGAGAGCAAATGGTTTCCAATGGATTGTGGTCAAAGATGTTTTCATGCCATGAAAGGGATTACGGTGAGCTCTGAGCTGAGAATGTAGTCGGATAGCTGAAGCTAAACACTGGCAGGACTTAACAAAATCTTGACAAACCCAGCTTGCTCCTTTTTCTCTGATGTTTCTTATCTTATGACTGTAGGGGTAAGAAGGTAGACACCTCAGATCTGGAGAAAATTAGCGTCTTTTGTAATCTCTCATTGACTTGAAACATCAACGCAGCATTACACCGAGCAACTGAGTCCTCAAGAGTCCTCCACAGCACTTGAAACTTTTACATGCATTTACATATTTTTTGGTCTTTTTTTCCTTCCCTTTCATGTATTAAAGTTCAATGCTTTAGAAACAAGACTGTGGATTGAAAACTTCTGAGTTCTGCTATATACCTATGTTTCATTAAAGAACACAAAAAATAAAATCTTTAACCCATGTAATTATCATCTAAATTAGCATTGTCATGTGATATTTCTAAAAATACGTATAATTTCAGACAGAAGTGAGTAGCATTTATGGCCACAATTTTCTTTACCAAAACATGAAAATTTGGGTCATTGTCACCCAGCTCTATCGTTTCTGCCAAATTGTTTGAACAAGTAAGAAAAATAGAAGGTAAAAAAGGTAAAATAAACGTGGAAGCAACCAGCATGTTTCATTTTGCTGTTTCTAAATGAAGTGCTTTCATTCCTCTACATGACAAGCTAAAATGTTTTGAAATACATTTTTAAAAGGATTAAGAAAAACTAAAAGCTCTAAAATCAGAACACATTCTACTCTGATCTGAGAGGTTTTTTTTTTTTTTTTTAACCTGGGCTTTTCAATTTGCACGGGGGGAGGGAAGAGAAAAAAGAAAGAAAATTAAAAAAAAAAAAAAAAGAATAACGGGAACTTGAAGTGTTTCAGGCTACGTTTGGACCTGTATGTGAATGGCAAAATCCACGGACCAATCCTCAGGTGTAGTCGTGCAATGCATCACGTACGGTATGTCACCGATTTTCCCGCGCCAGCCT
>NW_010552522.1:0-10248 GCF_000687285.1 Phaethon lepturus
AAAGGGCAGCTCGGCATCCCGCAGGCTCCGGAGCGGGAGGAAACCTCCCTCCTGTTTGAGTTTTTGTTTTTCTGTCTTTCACCAAAAGGTGTTTGCATCAAAGTCGTCTTTCAGAAATGCCACGCGGCTTGTAACGCCTCCTTTACGCCTGGCAGAGGCCGACATTTAAGGTGTAGTTATTAAAAAATTTAGGAAAGGGTTTGCAAATATTCATAAAAATCTGCCTAAATAAAAAAGGAAAAAAAAAAAAAAGAAAAAGAAACAGATTTAGAATTGTGTAGGAAACACTTTGAAAAGAGGAGCAGCGTGGGTTAACGCTTTGAGTTTAATTTTATTTCTTCATTAAAGCACTTGTAGTGCCAGTGGTTTGGTGGAAGGGGAAGAATTGTAATGGAAATGAAATAATCTATTACTGCAGCAAGAAAAAAATGATCATAGACTTTCCCTAGATTCTGTATAATAAAGGAAGAGAAACTGTAGGCATCGGTCCTGACAGCGTGTGTTTGATGGCAGTGAGATCCAGTTTCTTTACCCCAGCATCCAGCTTGAAGTACCGCTGAGCTTGGGATGGCAGCTGAAGGAGTGGATCCTGCCCGCTCCTTAGGCAGCTGGGAAGGGCACAGGGGCACGGACCTGCAAGGAGCTCAGGGAGGTCCGGGCCCTTGCCATCATGCTCGCCGGAAAAGAGTTGGACAGAGACTTGTTTGGAGTTTGGGGAGTGTTAGGCATGACTGCAAAAGCCCAGGCAGGTGTCAGATCTCAGGCACAAGCCTGGTAAATTGTCTCTGCCACTGTGTGATAGCTCAGTTTCAGACCCTCCTCCTTCCAGAGGAAGAGTAGCCAAGATTGCTGTGCTCATCCGTTTCCATAGGTGAATCTTCAGTAGTATGGTTACGGTTTGTAAGCAACAGTTTTCCCAGGTGATGTTAGAAAGGGATTGTCCTTCTAGCGGAACGATTAGAAAATGAGCCCGTCTTCATCAACCCTGAAATAAGTCTTTATACATCTTCTGAACACGGCATGAGTTTCGCAGTTATAAAAAGTGCAGTTGATCTATGAAACAAATAATCTGGTAGCTGGAGTCTCATGCCTTTTATTAAGCAAAATTTGACCTCCAGGAAAAATTATTTTACTAGTCATCTGTCATATTTTCTGTAGGAGATGGGAAGATGAGCTATTTTAAGCAAGCAGGTGAAAACTGCATGGGTATATACTCTTGCAAGTGGTATTTCAAAGGGTTTATTTCCTTCTTCTGAATAAAATGTACATCTGAGCAGATGTGTACTGCATGGGGAAGGCTGAAGTAGTACCAGGCATTTTGCAGAGACCAACTTTAGCTCTGCAAAAGCACACTTACTCTTTCCTAACACTGGTCTCACCCTCATTTACGCTGAAGACACTAAATCACAGGGATCCATTTCTGTTTTCTCTGGAGAAATTAATTAATTTTGATGCCTTCCAAAACCTTGCTCAGTATTGCCTTTACATAGGAGCAGTACTTGGTAACAAGGCAGGACTCGCTCTTGGGCCTGATCTACACACAGAGTCAGTGGTACAGTAAGTTATTTAAATTCATACAAACGCTAAGTGGGGGTTACATTAATTTAAACTCTTAAGCGAATTTAAATCCAGCTTTTTAAACTTGTCTTGATAAGTGTACTAAGGATATTAAAAATTATGTAGCCAATTTTAAACAGAAACAGATGAGTGAATCCAAACCATGCTTGTATTTGCATTTTTGTGTAGTAGAGCTGCTTTTCTGTAAGGTTCTTGGCTTCATATTGCTTTCACATTTTAGTTTAAAAAATTTGGCACTTAGTGGCATTCAAAGGGCACTCATTAGGCAGATTTAAAACTGCCTCATTGACAGATCTCAAAATGCGGTCGTTAAGACAGGCATGGCAGTGTGGAGGACCATTTCTTGAAGATTTCTTTGGGGAATCGATTCTTCTTCTTATCGGCAGCCATCGTGATGATATAAAGTATTGTATGGTAAAGTTAGCAATTAGTGCAAAGATTCCTGGATTGGTAAATAATAAAGAGGCCATTTTGTCATGGCAGGGTAATCTGAATCACCTGGTTAAATGTTTTCAGTCCACCAAAATGTGTTTTAATACAGTAACTTGCAAGATAGTACACTGGGGAGCAAGAGAGCACAAGCTGTGCCAACAGGCTGGAAGAGTGTCTTGTAAAACTGTATGACTTTGGAAAGGATGTAGGGGTCAAACAGTTGCTTCAACATGAATTACCAGTGCATACTGTGCCTAAAAGGCTGATATGATCTCTGAATGCCTCCAAAAAGGAGAATTAGGGAAGGGCTGTTGTCTGTCTTTGCAGCACTGGACAACAGCATTCAGTTCTGTCTGTGCTTCTAAACTTGGCGGAGGGAAAAGTGGAGAGAAGAAACAGGGAATAAGACCACAGAAACCATCCAGGGGCTGAGAAAATAAGGATTATAGTAGAGGGCTGGGGAGCTCAGCATATTATGCTTATGGCACAACATAAAACACTAAAGGTTGGAATAATGGAGGGGGGGGACGTAGTGAGGACATGAAAGGGCAGTCAGTCTTTGCTGACCTTCTAGGTTATAATGAAGAGGAAACAGGAGATTTTTAAAGCCATTGAGTGACTCACAACTCACTACATTCTGTGAGTAGAGGGAGACACCTTGAAAATTGTTATTTGAGGAAGCGTTTTTGAAATTCTTGCTTGCCTTGGTGACCAGCAGAGAGTATTACTTCTGGAAAGTAGAACTGTGTTTCATCACTGTGAGACGAGGAACTCCTTGGTCGAGTCCTGTTTCGCAGATCCTTGTTTGCAAAACACTGCACACGTTCAGTGTAAGAGTCAGATTCAGAGACTCTTTGTCAGATACTAGGTTAATAATCTAAGATTTATGGGTTTGACTGGAACAGTGGACAAGTCCTAAGCAGCAGCCAGGTTCAAAAATGACTCATCTCCTATGTCTGGGAAATGTAAGTGAGACTATTTTTTCCACAACTACTTTTTCTCATTAATGCCATTAAGAATGACGTGTTGGCAACACAAGGAAATAAGCTGCATGTTCACATGTTTGGCTGCAGGTCTTCTGGGCATGTGTTCTTCTAGATGCAAGAGGTCTGTGCATACGGACCCTCTAAGAGTGAACTTGATGGACCACGTAAAATTGTCCACAGGAGCAAGTGTTCACCCATGTGGCCCCAATTACAGGACTAAGTTCTATATGCTCTTACTGTAGTGGAACAAGAGTTAGGTTGTGGTCTTCTCATAGGAGAGCAATGATTTTAAATGTGATTATACTTGCGCTCCAAAGAAAACCCCAAAAATTCCTTCTGTTTGTAATCTTCTTTCTAAAATTGCTTAGAGTTCCAGATGGTAAGAACTGCTAAACTATTTCTGTTGAGAAAGTTACATTTCCTACTAAAAAAGAGAAAATAATATTGTATTACATTCATAGAAATAGATTTTCAAAAGCAAGAACATTGATCTGTGTGCTCTGAAGTCTGTGGACAGCCCACTGAGTCTGCTTGACCATCCTGATGTGGATGAGGATGCAGATGCATGTGCTTCACACATGCACACCACCCCGGGCTCAGGATCAGGACATTCATGCCAGAGTTTGCCTACCTGGCTCTCCTTGCTGGTATTGAATGTTCTCATTTGGGCTGTGAGAACATCAGGATATAATTAAATTTTTTGCCTGTCTGAACTGCCCTCAGTGAGCTGTTTTAGTCAATTTATCATCATTCCTGGATTTTGGACTTAATCCTCCACCCATTCCCCAGTGTGTTGTTTAAGGTTGGACTCTGAATGTTGCCTGGCATCAGAACGTATTCCTCTCATGCACACCTCAGAGACTGTCTTAAGAAAATACATCACTTGAATTTTATGATCATGTTTCTTGTGTATGTAACAAATGAGGTGGGGGTCAGGCAGCCACTGCAAGTACTGCACATGCAGGGGGAGCTGCCAACATGTTTAAATGAAGGTTCAAACGCCAGAAAGCAAAGAAGGCGGCTGACATTGTCAAGCCGCCTCCCAGATGTTTGGCTTTCTACACTACCACAGTCTATTCCCCTTTCACCAGAGACCTCTGATCATCCCCTCTACTGATTTGCCCAAAGCAGTCCCTGCAGCTGCACTTCTGAATGCCCCTAGGAATATATCGACTGCCTACACTTTTGGAAATGATGGTATGGAAACAATTATGGTTTGAAGGAAGGACTGGTGAGGGAATCCTTGCACTTCTTGTGCGAATTTGCAGTGACCGCTTAACTATCAAGCAGCAGTTCCCATGTTTCTATGGGCCGATTTCTTTCCAATTTAAAAAAAAAAAATTAATTCATACTAGAATGTCACTTCTGACAAGTACATATAAAAACTGGAAAAGTAATTTTGTCCTACAGCATCTACATATTTAAAAACCCTGAAAGTTCTTGGCCCAAGAGGCACTGAGCACAACCTCTGTGTTTCCTGGTAGTGGAGAAGGAGGTTCTAACAGCTTCATTCAGGGCATGTTGAGTGCAAGGTTGAAACACGCCGCGCTGCGGAAGGTCCCAGCAATCCAGCTGCCCATGGATTTTCCTGTAGTTTAAGTGGGGATGTCTAAGTTATGCTGCCCTGAGCCTTCCAGAGAAGTCCTGAATTACACTGGAAGTTATCTCCTGTGCCTCAAAGTGCTACAGCCCAGAATCTCACATAGCACAGCCAAGTGTGTTCAAAGTTTGTCTCACTGAATTCATACGTGGCAAGAATTTAAGAGTAACAGGTCATCTAGTCCATTTCCTTGCCCCAAAAAAGCCCGTCCTGTCCTTTACCATCCCAAGAATCCCTGTTTTGAAGCAAGATTCTCCCTAGTAAAAGGTCTCTAGAGACTTCTAAAAAACCATTGAATAACCCAACAGTTGTAGAAGGTGTGTGCTTGCGGTACCATGACTGCTGCAAGACTCTTCAGCCTGGGACTACTGCTGATTCTTTGCCTTTTTTGTAAGTGGTCCACAGGTGTATAGTCCTGCCATGAATATTCTGCTCTTTCACTCCAGTGTCTTGACTACAGCAGCGGCACCCTGACTGGGGACCTCTGTGAAGACCTGTGTGTGGCACAGAAGCTGGTGTACAAACACTGCCTTTACTATGACAGAGGTAAGAAGGTCATCCAGGCTGACTGGAGAGGCCAGCCCATCATTCTGAAATCCAAAAAGGAAATCTTCTCCAGCTACCAGCATCTCAGTATGCTAGAGGAGGTGGAAACACAGGATATTCCTGAAACAGAGCTTCTGCTGATGGTAGCCTTGGAGGTCAAAAATGTCCTGGGGCTAGAACTGTCTAACAGTTCCATGGGGCCCCTGTGGACAAGGAAGAAAGGACCACATTGGAAAGCACAGGTGGCCAGCATGTGGTCCTTGCTCCAGCAGGAAGAATATATCTACTTCAGTTTGCTGCAGGACTTCAGCAAACACGTGCTACGAATTATTGGCTCTTGTGGACACTTCTATGCTGTGGAGTATCTCACAGCTGGACATGCCTGGCACAAAACTCTTTTTCCCTTGGAGAATGTGGTCAGTCCCTCCCTTGCTGGCCACAGAAGCAGGGCGAGAGCCATCATTGACATTGCACTCAGCTTTCTGGACATGGTGCAGCATTTTGATAATGATTTCTCTCACCGACTTCACCTGTGTGACATCAAACCAGAAAACTTTGCTATCAGGCACGATCTCACGGTAAGCTGGGTCTTTGGGGTGGTGTTGCAGCAATTTGAGGTCAAATTCTAGTCTGAAAATGGCTGTGTAAAAATGATACTTCCCTCCTCCTACAGCTTTTGACCAAGTTTTTGCAAAACCAATGCATTTACAAGTGACAGTAAATGCTGTCTTTCTCTGCCGCTTTTCCCCTTTGTAATGTGTGCAGTCATGTTTCAGAGCACTAAATCCTGCTGCTTGTTTTAAGAACTGCTTGCTCAGTTCTGATTTGTTTCAACCCCTCAAAGGCACCGGTACCGAGAGGGTCCCTTGGATGTGGTGAGGGGTGCCTCCTGAAGGCAAGGAGATCTCAAAAGCTGTAAATGAAGCTGTAATTTGAGTCACGGCAACTATTTCAGTGATGCTGAAAGGAAAAACTATTTGAGTTCGAAAGCTAAGGCTGAATTCTCTGACCTGGCACGAGGGGAGCTCCCCACGTATGAACACACACGTCTTTGTGCTTTAGTGTTTGGCTTATCTGGTCTGGAAATGATCCAAGGAGAGCAGCACGACACTCCCTGGTACTGTTACTCTCTGCCTTTTCATTGTACAGCTGTAACTCAGGCCTGAATAACTAGCGTGTTTTTCTAAGCGGCCATGTAGCTCAGCACCACAGTGCTGCTGAATCCGTCTTGCGCTCATTCTGCGGGCAGAGATTCCACTGGTTGCGGTGGGAATTGTGCCTGTGGACCGGAGGCCACACTTAGGGCGCAGGAAGTTAGTGTTTGAACCAGGCTTGACAATTTGCGGCGACATCAGTGGAGTTTCTGCACTCTGAGTGAATATAAAGCATTTTCGGGGGCTTTAATGCTGTTTTCAGTACTCACTGAGTGTTGAAAGAACACTCACATCTCCAGAGTAGGAGGCAAACCTTGCCTAAACATATAGCCATTAGGAGCAATTACAGCGCTTCCCCTTCACCCTTCCCTTCCCTCCCACTGTTTATTCAGGTGCAATACAGCAGCTGAACAGGGAATGGGTGAGGAGCTACAGCAAGAAACTAAACCAAAGCGAACCCGTATTTAGGCAAAGTGAGGTACGGCAGGGATTCCTCAAGGCAGGCTTTGCTCATCTTTTTCATCTACACAGGACTGCGACTGCGTGTGGCTGAGCACACACCAGAGCATCTGTTTTACAGCCTACTTGCAGGAAAAGGGGTTTCATTTAGGAAAAGAGAAAGAACGTTGGATGTGTCTTCCCTTACAAGTCCTTTTGGTGAGGCTTGCTTCTCCAGGACCTTCCTGTGACTTCTGGGCACCGAAGAGACCGCAGTCACCTTCTGGTATAGCAAAGCACTCTAATATAGTATTTTCTAGGAGAACTAATTAGAAAAAAAAAAAAAGCCACTCACACATGGCTCTCCCGAGTTGTACGTTACTTACAGCCTGTTGGTATCACCCATTATTGCCCCACTGGTCTGGGAGACAGGAGATACACACAGCCAGAAAGCTGCGGGGCGTGGAACAGAGAGAGCTTCTGACCAGTGAAGAAGGCAGGAGAGTGAAAAGCAGAAAGTCTAGGCAGTTTTACCAACCAGTTCCAGAATAGGGACACAACAAGGCAGCCTCTTTTTTTGTCCCTCATGTTTGGTTTAAGCAATTTTCCCACTTGCTTGTTTCTTCTGCTCTGTATAGGATGATAATGAACAGCCATAATAGTACCCCGATTCCTCACCCCCGTAACGAGACTGCTAATGCCCAAAGAAATGTGCCTGGAGCACAATAGTTTTACTTAGAGGATTATATTCAAACGGTGGGGATAAGCCTCCAGCCCTCACTCCAGCCTTCACACGCTGTCCCTGCAGCACGGTGGGGAAAGATCACTGCCTGGTAGGTCACCCGGGGGAATTTTAAGCCGCCATGGAGCTACATGAGGCTCAGCGTTGGAAGGAGGTCTGGGTGAACACACAGTGCCCTGGGAGAGCTTCCTATTTTACCAGCACCTCAGAGAGAACTAGAAAGATTACAGCGCCTTAAATATGGCTTTAAATTGGGTCAGGAGCCAAGATGGGTCCTTCCTACGTTCCCTCAGGTACCTTCATCATCAACTACAATCATAACAAACCCCAGCAAAACGTAGCTGTTTATAGGTAGCGTGTCACCCAGATCTATCTTCACAGGGGCTGGCTGGCTGCCCACACGCTTTTGTAACAGATGAACTTCAGTGAAACCACTGAACCCCTTGGCAGCCGCACGTTTGGGAACCAGGGCTGTTTTTCCTAGCAGAACAACTGACCAGATTGTCAAAGGTAGCTCAGTGCTGGCAGAGACCCCGCCGGGGAGCTGGTTCCACCCTAGGACAGGGGAAACCCTGCACCGCTTTTACTGGCTCTTCCCCAGAGAAGTGAACAGCAAAACTGCAGAAACCTTAAGGAAGTACAGAAGAAAAGAAAAAAAAATTGCCTGTCCAAACGTGTGAAATTCCTTAGGCTATGTCACCATTACCCATCTCTTCAAGAAGCTTAAAAATACTTGAGTTTTTAAGCTATGCCTCATCTCTTTAAGATTTTTCCTTGGGGAAAAAGGAGTGGAATAAAATGAAGATTAGGCCTTGTTCTTTCTTTTGCCTGTGGAAGGTTTATTTGGCCTTCTACCAGACCAGACATCTTTAGTTCCTGGGGTTGATCCAGCTGCTGCTCCAGCCACGCAGTTCAGCTTCCCTCCTTGTTTGGGAGGTCGAATCTTAAAAATGAGACTATTGTTTGAGCCCAGGTAACTCTGCTCTGCCCAGGTCCCAGACGTTTCCCTCCATGAAAACGCGCGGCAGCTGCTGCAAGGGAGCGTCCCTGACCCCGACCGCCGAGCGTTAAGCGCAGGCCTGAACGTACACTGATTGCTGCATCCATCGCGCTGAGGGCCGGCTGCGTTCACTCAGGTCACCCACAGTTTGGCTCCCGTCAAGCAGCTGCCATCCCATTACTAGCTCTCTTTCTTTCCCTCTTCACTGCTGTGATTTTTTTTAAGTGAAGCATTCATGGGTGGAGTGACACTGGCAGAACCTGACACTACAGCCCTTCGCTCCCGGAGTGGTCTCAAACCCATCGGGGGCAGCAGCTCTGCAGACTCCTTTGCACTGCATATCCACTATTTTGCAAGCCTCGTGTCAGGGTGAGAAAATGGATTAACCCCTTCAGTCCTTGCTTTTTCTGCTGAGACCAGCTGCTGGCCCGGCTCTCTTACGGACCATATTTCTGGACAAGCAGAACGAGAACCATGCACAATAAATGAGTCAAACCATAGCAAACAGGACCGGGCAAAGCCAGTCTTGACTTTCAACAGCCTCAGGGATCTCTTTCTACAGCTGAGCAGAGGCAAACCCACAGAGTGCAATGGCAGGTTTGCAGGAGCTGTACCAGGTGCAGGTACTCCTGCGCATCCCACTGCTCCTCTCCACAACGGTAAAGCCAGGGGTTTCGTCTGAAAGGTGAATTGTGAAATGATACCACCTGGCCTGTGGGTAATTTTGCACCATCATATACTTAAAAGGTTGAGTTGCCATCTGCATAAGGCACGACAAGAAGTAAATGAATCTTCAAGTTGGATAGTCCTGGTTTAAGGCAAATCGATCCAGTTGACCCCAGGGACGCATATCATATCATATCATATCATATCATATCATATCATATCATATCATATCATATCATATCATATCATCATATCATATCATATCATATCATATCATATCATATATCATATCACATACTCAAATCATTTTCCCTTTTCTGGTATTGTAAGCATTGGCTGGTTTTGTTTAAAAAGTGGTATTCACAAAACTGGTGCAGCTCAGTTAAGTGAAATAAAGCCCTTTCATAGTGACCCCAGCTCTCCACTGGCAGATGCTCTCAGTGCAGCATTTCCAAAAGCAAGCAGCAAAGAACGTGTGCTCAGCCCTGTCCCACAGGCTGTGCCATGCCAGATCTGATGGGTTGTTTTGATCACAGGTGGTGGCCATCGATGTGGATATGGCCTTTTTTGAACCCAAAATGAGGGACATCCTGGAACAGAACTGCACGGGAGACGAAGACTGCAATTTTTTTGATTGCTTTTCAAAATGCAATCTGAAAATCAGAAAATGTGGAGCACAGAGAGCCAACAGCAACTTGCAAGTGAGTAGACACAGCTGCTTTACGCATCCATTTCTTTTAAAAACACATCGACTGTAAAATGCGTGGTATGTACTAGGAGACTGTGAGATGAAGGCAGTCAGGTTTTTAAACGTGGACACGTTAAGTGCCAGTCCTGTTCAGAAATCCCATCCTGGGGCACGTGAACGGATCTTTACATTCACTAGTGTTTGCTTGCCGGGGTTTTGTGTAGCTGTTAGCCCGATCCCTCAGGCAGGGCGAAGGAAGTAGGGGCGGGGGACGAGCGTTACCGTCTCCGCTAACGGTAAAGTCACGAGTAAGCGGTGGCGGGGCTACGGCTGCGATTCTCCGCTCGACAGACGTAGTACGGGGGGGTAGTGGGAAGGGGACCGCGTGGGGTTCTTGGCCCGGGGGTGAGGTGTCTTA
>NW_010552522.1:10459-10822 GCF_000687285.1 Phaethon lepturus
CGTTTTGCTACAGCCCTAGAGAAGCAGCAGGGCATTAGCTGTAGCTCCTGAAAGAGCCGTCTGCTCTTTTTCCTTTCCTCAGGTAATTTGTGACAAAATATTCCGCCGCTGGTTTTCCCCGAGTCTCCGAGGACCGTGGGTTTCCGCCCCGCTGCAGCTGCAGCTGCAGCAGGCCGTGCAGCAGTGCGCCGAGCCGGGGCACGCGGGCGCTGCCGGGCACCAGAGGAGTCCCCGCTCTCTCTCCGAGCTGTCCCAGCTGCTTCGGGTCACTCGCCGGGGGCTGCAAAGGGCAGAGTAGACGCAGAAGGCAGAACTGCAAAGGCCACATCCCAGCCGCTGCTAAGGCACGCTGTGGATGGGGCA
>NW_010552522.1:10834-11587 GCF_000687285.1 Phaethon lepturus
CTCTTCCGCCCCTCCTGCCCGCTGTATTACCTTTACAGCACAGAGATTATTTTTCTCCTGTGCAAATGAATCCATGGCTGCAGGTGCAGCACGTCCTGTTAATTTCCTTCCAAGTGTGAAATTGTTTTACATTACCTGGATTCTGTCCTTGCTTATTTTCCTGAGCTAGCCCTAGCCCTCTCCATCAGCATTCAGCACATCGCTTGCTTTCCAAGAGCTGTAGTCACTGCTCAGATAGCATCCATCCGAGTGCGGTGCTCAGCGTGAGGGTGCATTTGCGGAAGAAAAGTGTAAGTAAGTGCAGCAAAACTAATAGCAATAATTAAAATAGTGAGTGGGTGTGGATAAGTACGTGCATGGTGTTTGTTTTAATTTCTCTGTAGAATGAATTTTTTTTTGAAGTAGGAACAGAGTGCTCCGTGTGAAAAAACAATCTCAAATAGGGAAATGCATTGTCACATGAGTGAAGGGCTGCTTTTGTACCAAGCAGTCCTTTCTGATGTCCCCAAATGCATTTTCTCTGTTGCATTACCAGTGCCATAGCTAACTTTCTGGGGAGAAACTATATGAAGGTACTTGCAACTTTTCTAGAGCAAAATAATTACGCTCTCCTTGAATTCCCATGTGGGTACTCCTATTCTGCAGTGAAGAGGTATGAATAATGCCACTGAATTTCCCATGTGAACAAGCCCTCAGGCACTCGTACATCAGAACACTTGATAAGAAGCACTCCTTTGCCAGAGAGCAGAATTA
>NW_010552522.1:11610-18840 GCF_000687285.1 Phaethon lepturus
GGAATGCCAACAATCTGTCCTTTGCACTGGACAGAACAATATCCAGACCCTGAATTTTCTTACATGTTATATTTTTAATGAACAAAAGGAAATTTTTCATAAGATTTCATTATCTTGCAATCAGTTATGTAAACAAAGATCCCTATGTTAACTTAAAATCATTAGCTTTGCCTTTTTCAAACCTGTGTAGCCATGGCTGGAGACTCTAAGACACAAGTTCAGAAGACATTACATGTGTTTGGGCCCAATACTGGGCAATATACCCAAGAACTGGTTTTGGCATGAAGACATTAAAAACCCCACAAACAGAAAAACCAACAGCCTATGACAGCCCTCAGCTCAGAAAGACTGACAATACTGGTTTGTGTATGTGAGACACGTAACACCACCAAATCTTTTTTGTCCTTATATCCCTCAGCCTTATGACAGCCCTGAAGCCTGTGAGCACTAATTGTACATAAATTTTCCATTTCTGCAGTGGTTCTTTAAAGTGAAGTTAAAGACTGCGTGTGACCAGAAAAATGTGAGCTGCTTAGAAGACCTTGACATGTACCCAAAACTAGCTCAAATTTTCAGGCTAGTGCTATTTTTTTTTCTATTCCTTGCAATAAACTACCGTAATTTTAAAAATCACGCAAGCCCTCAAGAGGCTCATAGGGAGGGCAAGGTCGTCTGCCTTGCCTGGGGCCGTACTGAAGACAAGCTGCTGCTAAGCCCGACCTATAGCTTAGGAGCTCCTGACTGGTAAAGTTGTGCTCAGCCTGCGCTTTGCCGCTAACCAGGGAGACAGGCAATGTTTCAATATTTTAAGATCATCCTTTGCAAAAGCAGGAAGGCAAAGAAGAATAAGAAGAAACCCAAATTCCAGAACAAGCCCTGTTACAAAGCTGTGAGACTGATAGAGGAGAAAATAGTTAAGGATAGAATCAGATTGTGGTAAAGGGTTAGGGACAGATAAAATAACAGGTAGAGAGAAGATGAGAAAAAAGAGATGAAGGAGAAATAGGAAAAATGAAGTAAAAAAATATGGCCCACTTTGTGAAAACATGATTTATGACGTAAGATTGAATAAACTGGCATTTAGTCTGAGGAAGAAGAGAAGCGTGGTAACACTCTTCAGAAACAGAAAGAGGCTGATAAAAAGAGAATAGGAGAGGCCTGCCCTGTCCAGATTTCCTTGGTGGTTATGACAAGCAGTGAGCTTAAGTTCTAGCAAGGAAAATTCAGGCTAGACATTTGTGACAGGCTTTCTAATAGTAAGGAACAGTGGAGATACGGCACAGATCACTTGGGACAACTTCAGTCTTCGTAAGTTGTGATTTTTAACTGCAGGCGAGACTGAGTGCCTGTCAGGAATGAGGCACGTGCAGCTACGCTGATGGCCCTGCCTTGAGGCAGCCTTTCATCTCCGAGTCCTGTGGTGCCGTTATTGCCAGCTTATGCTTGTGCTCTCGTGAGTCCCGCACCACAAAGGTCCCTGGGACACAGGCATAGGTAACTCTCCTTTACTTTCTATGAGCAAACCCGTGGGGTCCCCTGGGAAGGGAAGGCGCAGGGACCTGCCGCTGTGCGGGTGATGCTGCAGAGCCTGGCGGAGCCATCAGGGTTGGCGTGCTCCCCACACGACCTCCCTGCTGAAGCCGCTGGTCCCTGCTAGGCCACAGGTGTCTCAGCGTACACCCCAAACACTGCTGGGGAACCTGAAGATCTTACATGTTATCCCTCTCCTATTTCCCTGGTCCCATCATTTCTTCCCTCCTTCCCAAAGCCCTGATGGTCCCATCAGGGAAAAGCACTGCAGTGACCTCCACCTGGCAGGGACCTGCTTCCCCCACACCACACGCTTTCCCAGGTCATTAGGTCTCACTTCGTCTTTTCAGGATACTGAGAATAATCCGCAGAGACCTCTCAAGAGCCACGCAGGTGGGTTACTTGCTCTTGGCTGGGCTGTGCGATTGCGCTCCGGCCGGCTGTGGTACACCTTCACCGGTGCGTGGAAAGACAAGGAGAGTCCGACGGGCTGTGTGAGGACAGGGCTTGATTCCTCACTGCCCCCCGTGCGCCGCGTAAAGTCACCCAAACCTGGGAAACGGGAGAGAAAAATACTACCGGTGAAGCAAATGAAATATGCCAATTTATTTAGCACAGGTACCAATGAGCCAAACAGGGACAAAACGGTAGCCATGCCTTTGTCTCCCTGGGACGGCAGGAAAAGAAAATGAAGGCGCTGGTTTAGCTGCCGTTCACCTTAAGGAGGCAAGAGCAAACTGCATTATTTTGCACCCACGTTTTACGGTGGAAATACCTATACAGGTGTTTGGCCATGAAGAACCAGGCTCGCATGTCCCTTCTGACAAAGCCCTTTTCCCACTGCCTTGGCAGCACTGCCCACCAAAACCAGCCCCGGCGTAAGGAGGTACCCAGCTGGCTCGTGCTTCGGCGGTCAGGGCCGGGTCGGGCGGGAGTTGAATGAGAGCCCCGTGCGCTGTCGAACCTGGGCTGCTGGCACAGCCTGTTGCAATGAAACAGCCAGCAGTGATAGCTGGGAAAGCCTGCCGTGAAACAGTCCTGGGGTACGGTCAGAAAATGAAAAGTTGTAAAAATTATATCATGCGCTACAAGAGTAATTAAAAAAAAAAGAAAACAACAAGACAGCAAAACCTTCTATTTAAAATGTTTTTAAGTCAATTTTGAAAAATGTCTAACATACTGAGTGTTGACAGTTTCTGTATGGAAAAATCTGCAAGTTATTTCCCCAATTTTAATTAATTCTTACTGAAAAGATTTACAAAATAAAAAGATGAAGATTGACATTAATCACAATTTAAGAAACAGTGTTTTGTCTGGTCTATACAGTGAAGCTTATTAGTACTCTCATCACTTTCTGATGTTTACTTTCCATCCCGATTCAGATGAGAAATTTCATGAAAGCTCGAAATCTTTTGCAGAGGTTTTTTCAGCCAGCCCCAGTGGTCAGATCCGGAAAAGAGGAGGTCTGCATACCGTTTTTGAAGTCACCGTTGCTTCCCACTTCATTTCTAGGTGCTCTTTGTGGTTTTAGCTTGGGCTGCAATGGCTTCTGCTTGATTTCGCTCACTTTCAGGTGTCTCCAAAGCTCCTGCCTACTGGCATCCCTGTCTGGTGTCTAGTTCACCGCAGCTTTGCGAAACCATAGACTACATAAGATTCTTCGCACTGTTCATCCTTTCCATATAAAAGATGACTCCTCTTATATAGGTTCACTAGCAGCGTTTGGCTGGACTAGGAATGGCCGCTTAATCCAAGGAGGCTGTTCCCGTTCAGTTGGTCTCAGCCCCATCTCTTTGCTCCGTCAGCCTGTTCCTGAATCCTTTTCGCCCTGTAAAAGTGGCGCTAGCTCTTGATTAATTTCTACCACTTGCTGCATTAACGCCTTACTCAGCAGCTTTCTCCCCATATTTATGTCTCTCTGTGGAACAGGAATGGCATTAAGTCATTGTTTATTCCTTCTTTGCATCTCGGTTAGCAGCATGTGCTTCAACTCTGCAATAATCTAAATACACTGTTCCCACATTTTACAAGAGGTGAGTCCAGCTGGAATCCTACTTCGTAATCTTTAGGAGAGATAAATTCAACCCTTCGCTCAAGATTTTCACAGAACAGCTACTTCTTAAATGCAGATTTTTGTCTGACTGGCATTGTATGCTCTGCCAAAACATCTGCAAGCAATAGTCCTGCACTAGGGTGATGGGAAACAGACCAAAACTCCTTGCCCCAAAGGATTTATGTGGTCTCCCTTGTGTTTTGAGGTTAACTTAATGGTGACTAACCCAGAACAGCAGGTCATTGCTGTAGCCACAGTTTTTCATATAGAGCCTAGTGCTCCCTAGTGTGAATTCACTGCCTCCCTGTCCACTGAGAGCATTCAGATACATTGCTCAAGTCTGCAATAGCTGTAACAACAGATATTTGGGACAGAGGGAGAAGACAGGGAAGGGTTTGTTTTCTTTTGATTAGAAACATTGACTGAACTTACTTCCTACAGGTGAAAAATGTGATCAGGAACTTGAAGGAGTTTAAGTCTCCTCACAGATATTTTTTCCCCCGCTGGGTTAAAAAGTGTGGCCCCAAGGTGCCCTATTTTTTTTAGTACTGTAAAAAAAAATAGAAAAAAAGAATTAAAGAAGCCACATACCATGTTTCCTGTCTTTCAGCAGATCATGTTGTTGTATGTAATGGGCAGGAAGGTGATAAATCGCAGCTTTTAACAAGTATCAGGCTGTAACATGGGAGCCTTGTGGTTGTAATATCAGTTTACACGTCTGGACAACCAACTGTAACAAACCCCATAACCGGTATCGGTGGAAGTGTGCAGACAGATTAGGCACCTCGGAAGCCTCGTCCAGATGAACGACGAAATGCCTCTGTCGGGGCTGACCTGCAGCCAGTCCGAGCAATAACCAGAGTCACTCTGCAGGAGTCTCAGTCGCTGCCGCTTTCCTGGATGCTCAGTGAAATCAGAAGAAAGGCTACTAGGCTACTAGCAGCAGAAAAAGGCAGCAAGATGTGGAGAGGGAAAAAATGCTTGGAAGAATGAAAATCCAGGACAACTGAACTCAGAAGCAAAGTTAATAAGAGACCCTGTACTGAAAAATCAGATAATGTCAATAAATTGATTGGGAAAAAAAAATCCTGAACACTTCTGTTGTAGTTCCTTAAAATAAAAAAGAACGGCAGCACAGGGGATATAGTGCGGGCATCTCTAAAGCCATTTGTTGTATGTGTCTAAGGATCTGTCAAGCAGACTGCAGAGCTGTGTAATGACATCTGCAGCTTAAAATCTAGACAGAATAAAATAACTTAGCAAAAGCTTTTAGAACTACTATTTACATAAATGCAGAAAACTGCCCTGATTAGTAACAGGCTGTGGTGGCCAAAAAAAGGAGAAAAGAGTGTTTTCCTCAATAAAAGTGTTATTATGTCTGTAAGTTAAAGTATAGCAGAATATTGAAATCTCTGAAGGGCTATGATCCGTAATCCTGTGGTTTGTTTAAAGTTTTGATCCTGAAGGCTTGGGCCCCTAAGCAGCAGAGTGATTGCTGAGCTCCTTTAAACCCCGTGATTATTGGTGTCTTCAGCAATATATTTTGAGCTCCTTTTTCTGTAAACTGGAGGGGCTTTTTCCTACACTACAAAGGTGCCTAAGTGGTGACGGCAGCCAGAAGGATGTGCATATGATCCGGTGCATAATCACTTCCACAAGCATCTGCTGCTGGTGCTTTCAAGATACATGTAATCCAAGCTGGAGACTATTGTGAATACCTCTCCTTTTCCCTTGCTGGTTCCTTAGTGGTTTGTAACTAGTTAGAAACAGAATCCCCCATCCTGCTTAAATTGGTTATAATCTCTCCAAGATTCATGCTAGGGCAGGAAAAGACCAAACTGCATTGAGTTCAGGATGGGTTCATTCTCTTAAAGGTATGACATGCAAAGCTGCAGGAAAGAACAGAGGTTAATTTTTATTTCCAGAGAAGAGATTCTCTGGCTGAATGCAAGCAAGTAGCTGAAAAAATAGATGGTTCAACCAATATCCCATGTACATTTATGAATTAATGTTTGTCTGTGCTTGCATTATTTAAAGCCCTCTGCTTCTTTCCTCTTCAAAAGAAAATCAAAAAAGCAGGATGTGTTTAATACTCCAAATTTCACAGGTAGGACAATTACTTCTTTCCCATTTCCACATCAGACATTTCAGGTTGTACCTTCGTCCTTAGGAAATGCATGTTTTCCATTATCCCAAGAAAGTGAGTATCTGGCAAAATAGAGTTTTCAATTTTTCTCTTATTCAAGGGTTAGTAAGCACCACTCTAATCTTGCAGAGAGTTATCAATGGCTAAATATTTATTACATGAATGAGGGCCCCATTAACGGACTCATTGTCTAACTAGAACTAAATAAATATCCATGTAATTACTCCTGTGTTCAGAATTTCGCTTTTAATCCAATGATACCAGTATTATCCTACCTGATTCTAGATTATATATGTACAGGTAAGTGCTTTGCCAAACCTATGTTCAGGTATGGTTTCACATGGATTAAGACTACAACTGACTCATGGCAAAACGGTGTATCTGGACCAGAGCATAGAGGAACAAAAACCAACCCTTACAAACTTATATCCATGGTCTTTCTTTTGGTCGTCATATTCAATTGTTTGTGGAGTACAGGCAGTGTGTGTGCACACAGATACTCACGCATCTGTTTCTTGAACTGTAATTTCATGTAATAAATGCTCAGTGAATAGTCCACAAATTCACTGTATTTTTATTTTTCCTATTATATTCTATATAAATTGGGAAAATGCAAGGGTAGTTAGCAACATGAATGAGCATCACACAGTGTACAGAAATAATGAAAAATTAACAGAATGTTTAATCAAATTCTGCATTTTTACCCATTGATTTCACTGAGCTTTCTTAAGCTATTAAAGAGTTAAATTTGTTGGATCAGATTTTAGTCTCCAACTCTTAGAAAATATCAGATGAATGGTATTATATTAGCCAAAGCAGTATCACTGAAGAGGCATTAGATAATGCAAGCACACTGCATGAATTTCCATTGCCATTTTAGTCGGTATCTCTCAGAAAGCGAAGAAACAAAGCCAAGACTGGGACAGGACAGTGATAAGCAGCGCTGAAATGCCTGCAAACGGACCCTGCAGGGACAGATCTTCAGTCCCACCTCGCTCATTTTGCGTTCGTTTTCCCTTGCACATGCACTTACATGAATTCGCATGTGATACTAGCACGTTTTAAGGCTCAGGTTGGATTTACACCAGCATAACCCACAGGCGTTTTGGTGTGTGCTCTTGGCTCACGTCAGCGGGAGGGCAGGAGCTCCTTGCATTTTAAACGGGCAGAGGTAGGAGTAATATGAGCAATAAGCTCATTTAATAAGTGTAAGAATACAGAAGTTTAACTATAGCCCAGAGCTTTTTTAATTTCCCTAGCTGAAATCTCTGTGGACAGGGCGACGCGTGGCTGTGCCCCAGCAGCGATCCAGGGATGCCGCTCGAGGGCCGCGGCACCGTCCACCGCTGTCACTCCACAGACGCCGGCGCAGCACCCGGCACGCTGGCGACGCGGCTCACACCTCAGGCACCGCCTCTTGGCTCCGGGGCAGGGCAGGGAGCTCAGGGGCACCGGTTCTTCTCTCCCGCACCTGGACGGCGAGCAGATAGACCAGGGTGAC
>NW_010552523.1:0-8143 GCF_000687285.1 Phaethon lepturus
AACCTTAATGATTCTGTGATTCTGTAAAGATGAAAAGTGAAATCTTGGTGTGAAGATTTCATGAGTAAATCTACTTTTTAAACTACATTTAAATTGTTACAATTTGTGATTACTAAACTCTTCAAATAGATTTCTTTTTATGATATAACATCATATATGTCCTTTTTAAATGTATTATTTGAAATTTTGTTGCCTTTAAAATAATGCAAAACAAGCAACAAATTACAAAAGGGGACATTTTTTTCTAGCTGTACAAGATGCTATCACAAGATGTTCTCTGGACTTCAGCTTGTACAGTTGAGATTATTCCAATGAGTGGAAGTTTGCATGATTGGATCTCTATTTCATCCTTTTTGTAATGTCTTGGCTTATAAATGAGATGCTTGTCCTTCAAATCAGATGAACAGAAGGACGCTGAAAAGCAAAGTTATCCTTTTTTATCTAGTTGTAGTTAAAATGGATGAAAACATGTTTTATCATACCTTCCCCCCCCCCCAAAAAAAATTGGAATGGTTAGCTGTGTTTCTTTCTCTGGCTAAAACCAATAAGACAATTCTACTTTTCATTTGTATTACCAAACACAAGCTATATATCTGAGACAATTTTTAGTGGAGATACAGGGAAGGCAAAACAATGTGATGGAATATTGTGCTTGTCAACACTTAGTACAGTTTTTATTTTCTTTAATAACTCCATTAGATAACAAGTCTGTAGACTGGAATTCTGTTGTATCTAAATAACTATAGCATTCTTATTCCTAACCACCTATGGGGAAATAAAAAACAGATGTTCAGTGCTGACTTCCCATGTGTGTCTGAATCCATGTGAGAGAATGGCTGAGGGACTCTGGATAGGTTCATTTGCCGTGACAAGAATGGCAACAAATTGAGGAAGAGTCCACTCATGTTAATGATCTTTTTTATTCTATTTCAGGTACATTATAACTCCCAAAATCTCTCCTGTATTACTTTAAATTTGATGCCTGTGCTTCACAAATGAAGGAAAAGCAAATCTGATTTCTTTATGTATGGTGAAATAGAACCATCAGATTCTAGCTGCAGGGTTTAAACAGATTGTGACAGTGTTACAGGGCAATTTTAACTTTCTTTTTTTTGTTTGGTTTTATACCACTCATTATTTTTCTGCTTACTACCAAATAACACAACATCCTTTGATGCTTGCCTCCTTTCAAAAGTGCTGGTGCTGTGAACAAGCTTCTCACAAACTAGCAATTTGTACTTCTCATAAGTCTGTCAAATTAGCATTCTCTCTTATCTCTGGAATGAAGTTGCTGCAGAGTTGTGTGCAGCAACTGAAGGATGTTTTTGTGTTAAACAAGACTAAGGGTCTTTGGTCACAGGGTCTGATAAGTTCTCAGCTACAAGTTCTCAGTATTCATTCTGACGCTTATTTATTTCAGAAGAAACAGGGACAGAAACACTGTAGAGGAGTTATAGGTACTGTTACTGGAAATTTGGGGAGTTTGATAAAATGGTTGGAGAAAGGTTGTCCACAGAAGTTGTGGCTGCCTCTTCCTTGGAAGTGTTCAAGGTCAGGCTGCATGGGACTTTGAGCAACCTGATCTAGTGAAAAATGTCTCGGCCTATGGCAGGGGATTGGACTAGATGGTCTTTGAAATTCCCTTCCAATCCATCCCTGGAAACATTCAAGGTCAGGTTGGGCAGGGCTCTGAGCAACTTGCTCTAGTTGAAGATGTCCCTGCTCATTGCAGGGGGTTGGACTGGATGACCTTAAAAGGCCCCTTCTAACCCAAACTGTTCTATGATTCTACGGTAAAATCTGAATATGGCTGTAGATTTTTGTCCAGGGAATATTCCTTTCTCTGTGCAGAAGTTTCAGTGAGACATGTGCATGCATGTATTAAGAATTCATTAAAAAGGAGGAATAGTAAGAAATGGCTAAATATTATGACACTGAATGGAGTAGGGAGACATTTATTTTTACACTGCTATTTGGATATACCTATCTCAAGAATTATCTGAGGCTTTTACTGGCTCAGTGGTATATCAGATCCTTTGTCTAGTTTGGTACAAATTTTTGAGAGCTTTATTTGCCTCATCCAAATTATTGTTTTGAATGCACAAAATCTCATAGTTGTTAACCTTTAATTAGAGAAAAGGAGAAAATCCTAACTTTAAAAATACTTTAGGGAAAGGAAGTCTAACTTTAGAGTAAAAACAAATTGATGCAGACACCAATCCAAAACATTTGAATGCTTTCATGCCTGGCTGCATTTTATTCAGGCAGCAAGAGGTATAAGTGTGAAGTTTCCCATGGTAAGGAACCATGACAAAATCTTTTCAAAAGAGTGGACTTCATTTCACTGAGGAAAGGATTTTTATTTGGCTGAAGGAAAACAGAAGTTGTGACATGTTCTTGCTTGATGTTGACTAGTCTGGAAGTGAGACCATTTTCCTTCCAAACACAAATACCGCAGAAAGAAAAATTAAATCCCCAGAACAGCACAAGTATCATGTTCCTTGTCACATGGAGGCTGGAAGACACCACCTACAAGAAATGGAAATGAAAATGTAGAGAATTAATGATTAAGTGGTTTTCAGAAACATTTGTTTTGCTTGTGTTTCCTCTCTGGCAATGCTACATATGATGTGTGTTACCAGGACTGTAAAGAAATGACAGCTGTACATAATAGTTGCATGAAAGACATGTTTTTCCTCCAAAACCACCATTTATTTTTCTGTTTATGATACTCATAATGTGAAGCTGAAAGGTAAGCTTATGTAACTTACGGGTTTTGGCTGATTCACAAAAACATTTGTGTTATCTTTCTGGTAAAGAAAAAGGAAATTGCAGAAATACTAAATTATGCCTGTTTGGATAGTAGATTGAAATGTGACAGGAAGTGCTCTGCTTGAGGATTTCATCACGTTAGTCTTGACTCACAAGGAGGAAGTCTTTGCTAATTACTTTTTGTTACATTCAACACTTTTCTCCCTAGTCAGCACACAGTTTATGACAATATCTTTCCTCAGCATTGGGTTTTCTAACAAATTCAGTAACTCAGATGATTCAAAAAAATTTAGTAGAAAGAGAGAGGTTGAACACTACCTAGTTCACAGAATAGGAAAAAAGTCTATTTATATATTGCTTTACAGAGCAAAAAGAAAACCTGTCTAATTCAGTCATGGAACTGAATGTATTGATATATGGATAATTAATAGTAATTGACAGTATGGAGTTTAAAATGCTTTCACACATTTTAAAGATGTTAAAAGTGCAGAGTAAATTCAATTTTTCTTCCTTTTCATCTTCCAACACATGGTATTGTGCAGTCAGACCAAAAAATACTGTGAAGTATTTTGTCTTTCTCTGAAACAAAAATGAACTGACTACTTGAAGAATGGTAAATGTTGGGTTGTGAATATCCATCAAAAACCAAAACCAGTGATACCTGATAAACTTTTTTTTGTGCTGTTACTTTGATATCTGTTTAATATCTACTGAAAGAAGTGTAAAAGAGAAGCATAAACAGCAAAATAATTAAAGAACACATAAAAGTAAGTCTGTAAAATGGGTCTTTTTTCTGCTTTCTTAAGAAGAAATGGGGTTAAAAGAGATGTAACCTTGGTGTATAGGAATTAATGAGTGACTGAAGTCAATAGCACTTTTCTTCCCCTCCAGCCATCACCTTTCTCAGATATAGTTTATTAAGTCTTCAAAGAAAGGATGGACATTCAGTCACTATTACCCAGTTACTGTAAAACTGGTATTGTTGTCAAAGCTATTGTTGACTCTCTTGAGGGACAGGAGGCCTTGCAGAGGGATCTGGATGGATTAGAGCATTGGGCTATGATTAATGGGATGAAATTTAACAAGTCGGATTCTGCAGCTAGGACGGAGTAATGCCAGGCACAAGTATAAATTGGAAGAGGTGTGGCTGGAGAGCAGCCCTGGAGAAAGGGATCTGAGGGTGCTGGCTGGCAGCAGGCTCAATGTGAGTCAGCAGTGTGCCCTGGCAGCCAGGAGGGCAACCCGCACCCTGGGGTGCATCAAGCGTAACATAACCAGCCAGTCAAAAGAGGTGGTTATCTTGCTGTATTCAGCATCAGTGCAGCCTCACCTTGAGTACTGTGTGCAGTTTGGGCCCCACAGTTTAAGAAGGACGTTAAGGTCTTTGAATGAGTGCAGAGGAGGAAAACAGAGCTGGTGAAAGGGCTGGAAGGAATCTCCTATGAGGAGCAGCTAAGGACTTTGGGCTTGTGTCCTTTGGAAAGAAGGAGGCTGAGGGGCAACGTCGTTGCTCTCTAAAGCTTCCTGAGAAGTGGAAATGGTGAGGGAGGTGCTGATCTCTTCTCCTTGGTATGCAGTGATAGGATGAGTGGGAACGGTTCAAAGCTGCTCCAGGGGAGGTTTAGATTGGAAGCATTTCTTTACTGAGAGGGTGGTCAAACACTGGAACAGGCTTCCTAGAGAGGTGGTCTTTTGCTTATTAAAGGTTTTTTTATTATTTATAAACACAATGTTTTGTTTTTCTTTTCCAAAATTTTGATATTACAGAGCATTAAAGATAGCCTGGGGAGACTGCTGGGTCCTATAGACGTTATTCACAACAAGAAGGTACCGGCTTTGCAAAGTGCTACACCAAGGGAAGCAGCAAACATACAAGAAAAGCTGATTCAGCTTAATGTCCAATGGGAGAAAGTTAACAAGATGTACAGGGACCGACAGGTGTAAGTAACTTTTAAAAATTGTTATTTCTGATGGCATCCATTAGTATTTGGCTTACTGCTGGTGATTTTTTCCTAGTCTTCTTTTTGCGGAAATACCTTTTAAAGTCACAAATAATACTTTCTTGTAACTAAATGCAGAATGTTTGTAGGGAATTGTAATTGAATTTATGAGCATTTTTGTAAAATTTAAAATATTTTGAACAACTATCACTTGCATTAGACCAAAATCTGGCATGATACTGAACACATATTCCTATGTCATTATAAATGACATGCCTTTACCCTGAAAGAATATTAGGCATTTACTCTTTTGCACCTGTATTATTGATTTAAAAATCTGAATCTCTGATGGGTGCTTCAGAGTAAAAACCCTTTTAATTGCAGAGATTTTACTAGTTTGAGGAGCAGTTCTCACTTTATGTCTAAGGAGCACAGGTAGAATTGTTAGGAGCTCTAAATCCAGTGTTATCTTTTTATAAAGATATTTGGATGCTATACAGCAAGGAAGGACAATCAAGAGAAGTATACAAAGACATTAAAAGGATAATAAATAAAGCTATGATCTCCTACAATATCATATAATACTTATTATTATTTTTCTCTTGTATATTACTTGTAGTATTTGTAATCTCAGAATCATATTACAATGCAAAATGTAGCCAAACCTATTTTGTTAACTCAGGTATGGCTCATGTTAATAACACAACAGAGACTAGCAATCCAGTAATTTATTTATGCTCTGTAGTAGATGCTGATGTTTAAAATTTTTGGCATTGTGCAACAAAAGACCTAGGTTTATACTTTCTCTTTTAATTCTTTTAATTAGATGATATATCAAGTGTTCCTGGCAGTGATACAGAAATTTCTGTGATTTATGGGACATACTTTTTTTCAGTATGAGTAATTTAAGAGTTAACAAATAAGTTTGCCTTAAATAAAAATTTGTCGTTTCAAGCATTTATTGAATTACCACAGAAAAGTCCTTGACAGTTTTTCTGAGAATGTAAACTGTTAATCTGATACTGAAAATCCTTATCTATATATGACAGGTTCCATTCATTGAAATAGTCCGTTCATAGGAATTTTAAAGAATTGGATCTTCAGGCAATGCTGAAAACTTGATATCATTTAATTTGATATGCTACCCCAAAAGACAATAGATTGAAATTTGTTAAATATCCCTTTTTACAACACTTTTATGCTTAGAAATACCTCCTATCTCAGAAACTGTTCTTAAAACCATTATAATTGTTCTGAAAAAAATAACTTAATGTCCAAATAATTACTGTGTTTTATGGTAGGAAGAGATATGAATCTAAATGTATAAGCAGTGACTAGAAAAAAAACATACTTCCCAGGGGCTTAAGCTACACTGACTTTGTCCTACAATCCAAGCCTTGGTAACTTCCGTGGGTTTTTTTGTTTAGAAATATTGGTCAACAGCTGTCATTTTGCAGATTTGTAGAGACATTAATTCCACTAACAACCAGCCACTAGCTTTGATTTTAGGTTGCTGGGGAGAGAGAAAAAGAGAGAAAGTTTAAAAAAATAATCATCACAGAGAATCATTATAGAAAATATAATTCAGTAATCTTCATGTCATCTCTCTTGTGTCTCAACTTTTAAAGTGTAAGAAACTGAGACAGATTTCTAATCTGGTAAGGTTTCCAGATTCTCCCATGCACAGTACTTTTTTTGAAAATACTAAGCCTGTCCCTGGTGTAGTAAGAAAGATTCTTTTATTTCTCATGATGCCATGTACAAAATTGAAGGCTAAGTTAGAAACAGATACTGGAGCCAAGTTGCTCACACACATAATAAAAACTGGAGAAGTTTGGTGTTGCACTTTTCCCAGAGTCTGGCTTTGCCCAAACTCTTACTGGCATAGTAGACCAAGCTCTGAGAAACTTTTAGATCTTCCCATATGCTTTTTCTGGTACATAGCAAGGACAGCAATTTCCTGTTAGCTAAAAGCTTGGATCACCAGCACTGCTACTCAATTATCCCTTATTTAGACTATATTAAGCCAGCAGCAGAAAGTATTCTCAGGTGAAATGAATTAATGTTTGTCAAGTATTTTGAGGTCATCAGGTAAAGGAACTAGAGAAGTGTGAAGTATGATTATGCTCCAGCTGGTGTTTGCCTGGGTGAGTTATCCTCTTGTAGTGTGATGGACAGCAACTCAAGGTGATGATAAGCTTGACTGCTGTCTGAAATCACACACCTTTCTTTTTCTTTTAAATCTTTTGTTTGTGGTGCCAGTCTTACTGTGTCATCGTTTCCGTGTTTTCGTTTGAACTCTGAGATGATCCCTATAGCTTCTGCAGTTTTGTGAGGTGCATTTGGACTGCACACAAATGCAAGGGAGGAGATGAAGGAAGACAATATGGTCTTTAGCATTTTGCTTCTATCAGTTTTTATCTGTAAAGGATGAAAGTATCAGCCTGCCCTTGAGACATGGATGGAGCTGCGTTTATGAGATATGGTATTGAAGATGACTTTTTAGGACAGTTCTGGAATTGTTATTGGAGCTCTGTCTTGCCTTCAAGGGAGTATATCTAAGGGAATGTGAGTATTCCATGTTTGAAAGGTTGCAGAAATAAATATACTACACTATGTTCATTTCCAAATTTTAGGTTTTAGGAAATCAAAGGGTTGTAATAACACGGAAATTATTATTTGAGTAAATTCAAAGTCAACTATCACCATGATAGGTGGAAGAACAAAACAACTTTCCTTACCCCATAGTTACTAGCAGAGAGCTTACTCTAAATCTCATAGAAATCAATAGAAAAATTCATGTTGAATTCTTTTGTGTGGAATAGGTTTCTGGGAAGTCCTGATTCATACCTAGATATTTTGTAATTAATTTTATAGTAATTTCCTTTTAATTAGAAATCAAAATATATTTTCAGTTTGTTTTACAGAAGAGCACGTGTCATTTTGACAGAAACTCTTTGTGATGATAAATACTCAAACAGCTTTACAAGTCCAGTTTTTCTACAGTATTTGAAAACCTTGTTGCTTCACACTGTCACTTTAGCATGTTTCCTGTATTTGAATAAGTGTTCATACTGTACTTACTGTAAGATAACAGGCAATATTTCACTGAAAAAGTATAAGCAAAAATGCTGTGATCATCCTAGTGTACTCTTTCAGTTGTATTAGAAACCTAGGATGAACATTAGTTATTACTCTTCACAAACTCATTGAAACACTAGTCTTCAGCTGACTGATTTTTTAAGTAAAGCCTAGATCTAGCATGGTTCTTTAAAAGACATTAATTTCTTTTCTGTACAAATTAATTTTAGAAGATGGTAATTGGTTATGTTTCCAACAGATATATGTGGGTCACACTATCTTATATCAAGTAAAATTGGTTTCTCTGCGTTTAGTTTTCCTAATGCACAGCAAACTCCAGGAAACAGCAG
>NW_010552523.1:8174-59964 GCF_000687285.1 Phaethon lepturus
GTCTTTTGTAAGCTAAGGAATAATTTATGATTTCATTTATAACTTCTAGCATTGCTCTCATGATACTAAATTTCTATGTCATCTTTTCCAATAGTCACATTAAGATAATAAAATCTGAATTTTGTAAGGTGGAGTTATGTTACAGTGCCAGTAAGAATAACCACTCAGATGCCATAGTCTTTCCTGTCCTTGTACCAGAATTTAACAACAGTCTCTCTTTTTTGCAGCAGCCTTAGATACTTTTCTTTTATATTAATCATGACTATTTTGGAAGTCAAACTAATACCAGGTCCCTATATATCTTCAATGAGAACACATATAATTTTGGAAAAAAAATAAATATTATCCAGTGGATAATAGGAAAAATATTTTTTAATGATTGTCTTACATAATTATTTATCTTATCAACTTGCCACTTGTGGAAGACCTTGTTTCTCTTGTCAGGATATTGTCTTCTCAGGATATTTATGCCTCAGTCTTGTTTCTGTGAATAACATGTAATAATAATTCAATAATTATTTTATAAATAATAAAAGTATTCCTTTCTAACAGTGCCAGAAGTTATTGACTCAATAAAGTACAACAAACTTTTCCAGAACAGACCAACAATACATTAATTTTAAATATTTCTACAGCAATTGCAAATCATTCACAGAGAATGTAAAAAAAAAAAAAAAGAAAAAAAAGCACAAGGCAGAAAAAAAGAGAAAAGTACTCAAAAGAATCTAATTTAAGAGCAAAATACTTAAATTTTACAGATATTGTAGACCTTGAACATTCTTGAAACTGTGTCTTGATTGTGAGTTAATATTCTAATGGATCCCTCATATTAATTTCAGAAAACCAATTTTTGCTTTTTTCATATCTTATTTAAGAGTTATCTTCCAGGGCATACACTGTACACTAGATTAATGCTCTTTTAATTATGCTGAAATCTACTAAAAATTAAATGCTGTGAGAGAATGTGGGAAAGTTGATACCACATATCTTTACAAAGTGTTTCTTGCTAATTCTGATAATAGGAAAAAAGTGAAATGCCAGTCTTATATCAGAGAAGATCCCAAATCCATAGTAATGGTGCTAAAACAGATTGATGGCTTTGTAATCACAAACAATGAACAAATTTATAGTAACAAGATCAAACCATAAAGAACTACTAAGAATGATTTTCATTTTTGGACACCAGTACAACTGTGATTGTTTCTAAGTAACCTTATATTAGCTGTTGGTTAGCTTAATGAGGCCTAATGAAATATGTGTTATACATTTATACATCATACGTAAGAGAATCAGAAGGACAAAAGTGACAAAACTTTTGAGATAAAGACAGTTTAGTAGGTAAAGCAAAAGCCGCACAGGCAAGCAAAGCAAAACAAGGAATTCATTCACCACTCCCCACGGGCAGGCAGGAGTTCAGCCATCTCCAGGGAAGCAGGGCTCCGTCATGCGTAATGGTTTCTTGGGAAGACAGACACCATAACTCCCAACATCCCCCCACCTCTTTCTTCTTCCCCCAGCTTAATGTACTGAGCATGACGTCATATGGTATGGAATATCCCTCTGGCCAACCTGGGTCAGCTGTCCTGGCCGTGTCCCCTCCCAGCTTTCCATGCAGCCCCAGCCTGCTCGCTGGCAGCCCAGCATGAAAAGCCGGACAGTCCTTGACTGCTCAGCAACAACTGAAAATATCAGTACATTATCCACATTATTTTCATCCCAAATCTATAACACAGCCTCATACGAGCTTCTATGAATAAAATTAACTCTATCCCAGCTGAAACCAGGGCAAAAAGAAAAACTTCATTTCACAAATCTAAGTAACCCGCATATGTACGGCGTAGCTGCAGAACCACCCACCAGTAAGCCTTGAGGTCTTACCTGTCTATGTATGGTATCTGAATCAGATCCAGCCTCTGTGTTCCGCTTGCTTAGATAAAAACTTAGAGATACAATACTAAGACATCTGGATTCAGCCCAGGTGATGCATTCACAGCATAATTCTCTTTTCAGAATATGAGATATCATCTTAGAGTAATATCTATAAGCAACTGATGAATACAAAGCCAGGTAGCATTAAAATACCGAGGAAATCTACTTGCTTGAATATAGATTTCTAGAAATATTTAGATGCCTGAAGATGTCTTGCATGGCCTCAACCTCTTACTTCAGAGGGGCACAACTCTCTCATTCATCCTGTGCCAATCTTGCATGGATTTCTCATTAACATTCCACTATAAAACTATGTTTAGAACTGAATCCCCCTGTGGCTGTCCATTTTACAAGTATTTAACCTTGCAAAGCATCTAACTGAAAATAAAAGATAAAACAGTCAGTTTTAGAACCTTTAAGAAAATGGTTTTGTAGCCTTGACTGTCATATTTATCTTAAGGAACATAAAAATAGAAAAACTGTAAGTGACTCTCTCATTATTCGTTAGATATCCTAGGGGGCTGTTCAGGCCATTTGTGTTTTACTTCTCCAAGTTTCTCAGTTGTGGATTCCCAATTTCCATCTGTGGCACTGTGGCACCAACAGTACTCTGCAAATGTGCAGTCTTTGAAGACATGAGTCATCTGACCTATCTTTAGCTATCCAAGTTTTAGTTATCTATTTTACAGTACTTGTCTAGATTCTTTCTCAATTAAATACTCCCAGGCAATTCTTTCACAAGTAACTGTCAGTTGCACTATATGGTGGGTCCATTGACTCTTCAGAGAGACTAGATGAGATAAGACCAGACACATTACTTTTAGATAGATAAAAATAGGGGACATTAATCTTAACCTAGAAAGTATAATGAAACAACATAATCTAATTTATATGTAAGCATATTGTTATATATCTCTTTTTCACTAAGCCCAGTCAGCATTTCTCTGTTCCCTGTCTTAACTCTGACAAAGCGAATAACAATAATGAATGCTAACTGGCTTTGTTTCAATTCAGGGAGAAAAGCAACTTGTGGAAGGCCTAGATATTTTGAGAGAAAGTCAGAAATAGTGACTACTGCCTCATCGAAGAGTATCTGCTCACATATTTCTGTTGAGGTTGTAAGTCTTGTTATTTGACTTACCATTGGCTTGTGTTTCAAGATGAGAGTGAAAACCAGAACAGATTGGTTCATCCTCAAGGCGAGAAGGAAATTATTTCCTTTCTAATGTTAATCTCAAAATAGCTACCATGCCTTAGTTACATGCAGGTAGGCTTTTTTTTTTTTTTTTGCTTTCTTCCACAGCACCTCAAACTGTTCATCTAGATTTTGAAAAGGAAAGAATGGAGACAGCTTATGATACTTGAGTCTTACATACAACATGAGTTGTTAATTTATTTCCATACCATACTTTGGAGAAATGCTCTTCATGGCAGTTGTCTTATAGTCTAATTCTTGCAATAGATTTGTCACTTCATTTGCCCCCATAATATCACACCATCAAATTAACATATTGGTAGGTTTCATTAATTCCTTAATTACTTGCTAACAGGTATAAAATAATGTATAACAAAGAGGTATAACACAATTTATAAATGTTTTTATTATGGGCAATCTAGATAAGGCTTTCTGACAATATTTATAATCTAAAGAAACCAAAAATGTATGGGAATATTTTTGTTCTCTAGTTTATAACTACAAAGATTTAATTTCCAGCATAAGCTTGAAAATATTTTTGCCTTATATATGGCCATTAAAATGGCTCTTTTCATAGGCCAATGTATATTAGAACATCTAAATGAAATAGCTACAAGTAACATTTAAAATTATTTGTTAAAGGTTAAATAGCAAGTTGAAACAGGATGAGAATACTGTAGCTTTTGGGAAGAGAGTCATGTTTATTAAATCATTGTCATACAGCTGGTTTTAGAGCTTAACACATACAATTCTTGATATGGGAATTGAAGGTGTGTGTATAGTAAAATGAGGTGAAAATAACTAATTCAGAATTTCTTTTAATAAATGGATCTGTTTATGTAATCTGAAATAGGATGTGTTTGTGCTGTGAAAGTGTTTCAGCTGAAAAGAATCTTGAATGTTTTTAAATCACCAACCCCCAAGCCTGACAATTAGCATAACTTAGCATAACTTAGCACATGTAAAATGCTCAGTGACAAAAATGCATTACTTTCATACAAGAATTATTGTAGTGACTATTTCTGCTGGACAAGCTAAAAGAATTTCACTGAAATGTCTGGGAACTGTTATGGCTTAGTCATTAATATGTGGGCTGCAGGACTATGGGAATGCAAATATGTATGAAGACAAACATGGGCAGAAGTAAACAGGCTCTGAGCTGTCTGGATACGAGCTGTCTCGAGCCTTCATGTCAGATATAAAAAATAATATGACACTGTGGTCAGTGTCATAAGCTATGAAACCCAGATGAAATTGGGAATCAATATGGAAAATAGTGGCTCATTCTTATAGCACTAGATGCACTGCACATTGCTAGAGTAGTCTCTATTCCAGAAAATTTCATAATCTATACCCTTGAGACTAATTTAGCTTTGTATTTATTTATCTGGGGAACCATAAATATTGTTTTATATAACACAGAACAGAAATTCCCTTCTTAAATTGAAGTAAAGCATTCCAGAGATTTTCTGTAAAAGTAATCAAGATGCCTGTTTTATGTTTATTGATATTTTGGGGGGGCTATACCACTGAACAATTGTAAGTAGTTCTTTCTGATGTGATATTCTTTGCTGCTTCCTGAAATAGATTATTTCCTTTTAGATTAGACTTTCCTTTTAAGATATTTCATCTGACTGGTAATTATCTGAAGTGTCCAGTTGCTTTTCCAGTAAAAGAGGGATTAATTCATAGCATGAGGTTGAAAATGTTCTATGAAAGTTGAAAATAAAACTGAAATAAAATCAGAGTGACAATTATTTTGCTGTTCTCCTATATCATTATGCCTGATATCATTCAGGAAAATTGGGTTTAGTAATAACTTCATTAAGACCTTGAGGCAGTTCTCTATCTATTATGGCAACATGAGGATAATACTGTAAGTTTGTATAACTCCGTTCTGGGCAGATGATCTGATTTATTCTTCCTGTCCACACGCCATGTATGACAGCAACAAAATTAAAAAGAAGTGTTGTGCCAAGGTTTGAAAACAATAATGAAAATTCACATATACTTTCCAGAGCATGCAGAGCATACCTATATTCTGGATCTGTGCCTGTATTAACTGTCTGTCTGGAATACAACTGTCAAACAAAATGGACCACAGTGACCCTCTGCTTGTCTTTCTGGAGTGGCAAAACAAATAGGATGCTCGCTCCAGCAACCAGGTTTCCAAAATCCTGTAATTATAAATCCCATAATCCTAAACACAATTACCTTTGAGACTGATACTTCCCTGTCAGATTTGGTTGAAATTGGCTAAAGAAGCTAGAAAATTTATTGTTGGAAATGAGTGATGGACAGCACAATCACTGAAGTCTCATTCCTTAGGTTAAAAATATAAAGAAAATATATCTTTTATTTGCTTAGCCTGTTAGTCATAAAGAAATTTACTACAATCCCTTTTAGAAACTTATCTCTGTGTGATTACACCTTGCTCCCTAGTTTTCCATCTGTCCCGAGCTACTGATCAAAGTGTTATGTAAGACCTAGCTATGGTGACTTATAGGAGATTTTCATTTCCTTAATTAGTGTCATAAAATCAGAGAATAATTCAGGCTGGGAGGGACCTCAGGAACTCCCCCAGTCTAACATCCTGAACAAAGCAGGGTCAACATTGGTTGATCAAGTTGCTCAAGGCTTTAGCCAGAGAGGTCTTAAAGACTGCACAACCTCTTGAGAACCTGTTCCACAGCCTGACTGTCCTCGTGGTGATTTTTTTTTTCCTTATATCTAGTCTAAACCTCTCATTTCCCTTTATTCCTGTTGTCTTTCATCCTCCCACCATGCACCCCTGGGAAGACCCTGGCTGCGTCTTCTCAGTGACCACCTCATAGATGTTGGAAGGCTGCTGCTGGGTTCACTGAAGCCATCTCTTTGCCCAGTTCCCTCAGCCTCTCCTTACAGAACAAGTGTTCTAGCCCCATGACTCGCTTGGTGGGGCCCTGCTGGACTCAGTCCAGTTTGTTAAGGTCTTGTATTGGAAGGCCAAAAATCAGATACAGTGTTCTAGATATGGCCTAATGAGTGCTGAGTGAAAAGGAGTAATATTTTCTCTCAATCTGCTGGCTGTGCTACTGCTAATGCAGCCCAGGATATACTGCTGGCTTGTGTCCTGCTTGCTGCCCACAGGACTGCAGGTCCTTTTTTGCAAAGCCGCTTCCCAGCCAATTGGTTCTCAAACTGTATTGTTGCAAGGCGTTCTTCTCAGGTTCTTCAACTATATACGAGCAAGCAATGTGTGCTTGCAGCCCAGAAAGCCAATAGTACCCTGGGATCCATAAAAAGAAGCGTGGCCAGTAGGTTGAGGGGGGCAATTCTTCCCCTTTAGTCTGTTCATGAGACCTCACTTGGATTACTGCATCCAATTCTGGGATCCCCAGTACTTGGGAGTTGGACTAGGTGATCTTTAAACCCTATTTCCAACCCAAACCATTCTATGGTTCTATGATGTCATCTGCATCCGATGAAGGTACACTGTATTGCCTCCTTGAGGTCATTGATGATGGACACCTCTGATGCTCCACTTTTTCTGACCACCAGGTAGAGTACAACCTATTAACAACTACCCTCTGATCCTGACAGTCCAAACAGGTCTCTATCCATTTGGCTGTCCACCCATCCAAACTGTAGTATTCCAAAGGGTATACCAATTTCCTGTGCATAGTGGTGTTGAAAACCTTGCTACAGTCAAAGTAAATGATATCCACTGTTCTCCATCATCCACAAACCTCAACATTTTATAGTAGTAGAAAATGGTATAGTTCAGGCATGCTTCACCTTTGGTAAATGCCTGCTGACTGCTGCCAGTCACCTTACTCTTTGTGTGCCTAACAATGTGTTCCAAAAGGTTTTGCTCCATGATTTTCCCAGGAGGTGAAGTGAGGCTAACTGGCCTGTGGTGGCCTAGATGGTCTATTTGGTCTTTTTTGAAGACGGATGCAACTCTTGTCTTTCTTGAATTGTCAGGGACCTCTCCCTAATCACCATGAGCTTTCAGAGATGATAGCAAACAGCCTTCCCAGGCATCAGCCTGCTCTCTCAGCATCCTGATGTGCAGCCTGTCTAGTTAGAGGGACTTGTATGGGTTGAGTCCTCTGACATAATTCTTGATTTGCCCATCATCTGCTTTTAGTAGTTCCCCTTCTCCTTCGACCATGTCTGTAAGTACAAAGGGCTGGGAGACCTGCCAATAGTTCTCCTTTCTTTATAGGCTCATTATCTTTTTCAAACTTTTGGAAGTTTTGTTTTTAGGAACTCCGATGTCATTCTCATGGAAAAAATACATAATGCTTATTTGACACAGTATGAGGTACTGCACCCTGTGGTGGAAAGAAATCAGGACCTTCTGATACAAGTATGCCTCTCTTAAGATGTCTAAAGACTCATTCATTCACCAGTAAGATTTCCTGCAGTCTCTGTCTAGAATCTGCTTGAATATGTTAATAATCAGAGGTTATTGTTCTGCGGTCCTGAGGTATCTGCCCATCTTATTTCACAAAGATTAGATTTCTTGTGCTTTTAAAGATTTAAAAAGTGCTTCAGAAGAGCAAACACCTGCTTCTCAACAAACCAAAAACTGTGAATGTCATTTCTAATTATGCAGATTTTCAGAAACGTCTTCTAAGTCTTCTTATCCTTCATCATTTTACTCACACCGTTTCAAACATGCAGATTCTTTACTGTCAGCTCTAGTTAACAAAATTCTAAAAGCAATACTGTCTGATTTTCCTTCATCACTGTTCAGCAAAAGGCCCCCTTCTACCATTTTTGTTAGCTATTATGGTAAGGTGCTATATCTGGCTTCAGAACTGCTTTTCTTAGCAATGAATTTGCCTTCCTAAGTGTGATGTGTATTGCTATAGATTGAATCCTCTGTACACATGTCAGTTGTGTATAGTTGTATGCACGTATGAAGCTGCTTCTAATCACACTTTTGAAGCTTTGCCATCTCAGATTGAGAGACATTGGAGTCATATTGAGAACCATTTTAAGAAACAAAGGGTAAAGAAATCGTTTGTCTTTATGAACCTTGTGGTCCAGATTTTGTTGACAGATACAGCACTTTATTCTGCAGAAATGGAAGTATAGTGGTTTCAGGTTAAAACATATATATGCACAGCACTTGGGTGCCATAAAGCTTAGCTCTATGAGTAGTTTTGCAAGCTTAGTCTTGACGTATAGGTCTTAAGAGTACTCACTGCTAGGAAGGTCTTCCTGGGCAGTAGGAGGCCTTCAAGTGGTGCCTCTGACATATTACTTCTTCAGTTCAGATCAGAAGAGAACTTTTGAAACTCATATTCTGATTGTCCTCACGATGTGACTGTGATATGATTCATGCTGAGAAGGGCTCTTGGAGCAGCTGAACTCAATTCCTGTTAGATTAAACAGATTTGGAAGATATGCTCCAGGAATGCACCTAACATGCTTCAGCTGCAACTGAGCATTTAGTCTACTGGTCCACACTAAAGAGGACTTGAAGTGAAACCTACAGACGTATCACATGTGTAAGCTGGCCTTATTGGCTTCAAATTAAGCATGTGTTTAGGCAGTTGTTTAATGCCAGCCTGAGAAAGGAGTGGCTTGTGCTACTTCCTGGCTAAAAAGGGGATATTTTTCCCTATTCCCTCTTTGTCTTTTGCAGTGATCTCTAACTACTTGAACTGAATTTCTGCCTTGTGTTCCGATACTATTTTCAGTTAGATTCCCGCCCTGCCCCCCCAAAATACAAATATGAGTGTCAGGTCCTGTGAGTCCATCAGTTGGTATCTCACAATAATCCCTTATCTTTTGAGAAAGAATTCATGTGGACGATAGAGTGAGTTGATAATATGAAACGGAATTTTCTACAATCAGAATGAGAGAATACACTAAAGAACAAAATAGGCTATCAATAGTTGTATGTTTTTTCTGGTAGTATAGTTACTGAAAAGCAAAATATAAGGAAAATGCAGCTGAAGAATGTCCTAAATATTCTGCAAACAGCCATAAAATCAACAGTTTGTGGCATATATTCCCCAAAGTAGAAGGAAATGCTTATGTTTCTGTTCTCAGTGGGGGAAAAAAAAAATGTACTCATACTTTCAATTGTTGTTTAGAACAAACCAGCATATTTTAAAGAATTCAGATGACTGGGATTTGTGTATTTACTATTTATTCAGTAACTGTCACAGATTTCATCCATTATCTCAGAACTGTATGCCAAAATCTAGGTGCTGTTAAAGCTTTCAATATGATAAAATAGTCACCTTGATTTTTAAAATACATGTGTGAAAATAAGATGCTGAAAAAAACAGCAAATCTCAACTTCCAGAATTGTCATTGCATTCTGAAACAGTAAACAGTCTGAACTAATTAACTCAGGAGATTAATAGTTTAGGGATGTAAGCTGGAAAAAAGGTTTAATCGCTTAATTATTAATCCTTTTTGCTGAAGTATCACTTAACATGTGTCAGTGTTTAATATAGGCTTTATGTATAGTATTATAGCATGTAAAACACAGTAACTGAAATTTCTTTCTGTGTAGTACTAAGAAATAATCAAAATCAAAATTATTTTCAGATTGTGTCAAATAACAGTGTTTTCTAAAAGTCATCAGGACGACTTTTAAATATTTTAGTATTTCAAGGCCAAACTCTGCCCTTTTATAAGGTCATGCACTATTACATCTTCCTAAATGGTACACATTCTGCAATCCAACTTTTAAGTCATGTTATTGTAGGGGCCACTCAAGACACGTTGCTGCCTCATGGGTTATGAGATTCATTCCTGACTAATGCTCTCTGACAAAACTTTCAGTAATGTTTTCTGGTTGTGTAACACAAGACATTTCTACTCAGGTGTCATACGGTTAATGATGACATGCAAAGATATTATAAGCAATAATGGAAGCTGTCTTACATATTAAATAGTTCTTAAATTAATTCCATATACAGTCCTATTAGCCTCTTATTTAGTTTCCCTCACAAGTCTAGCTAAATAAACTCACAACATCCTACAAAAATATATTATTCTCATTTTATAAATAAGATAGGAAAAGCTGTGATATTCAAATGCTTTTTTAAGATCAGATACAAATATTCTGATTTGCCAAGAAGAGAACCTTAAATTCTGTCCTGGCCTTGTATCCACAAGAGCACCATTTCTTTCAAGTACTGTCTTTATGAGCATACAGAGAAGTTGAGATACTGTGACAGTAGGTGTTAGAAATACCAAGGTGGTTGGAAATTCTTTCATTTCATGAGTAGGGAAAATATTGTCAGGTTATATTATGTGTTGTGGATTATTGCCTGCTTTAGAGAAGACCGCGGTCTTCACTTAGGGTGGGCTTTTTTTCCCCTCGTTTTTGTTTGACTGGGTTTGTTTTTTTCTTTTTGTTTTTTTGATACTGTGACAGTAGGTGTTAGAAATACCAAGGTGGTTGGAAATTCTTTCATTTCATGAGTAGGGAAAATATTGTCAGGTTATATTATGTGTTGTGGATTATTGCCTGCTTTAGAGAAGACCGCGGTCTTCACTTAGGGTGGGCTTTTTTTCCCCTCGTTTTTGTTTGACTGGGTTTGTTTTTTTCTTTTTGTTTTTTTTTCTTTTTTTTTTTTTTTTTCCTTTTTTTTTTTCTTTTTTTTTTTTTTTTTTTTTTTTTTTTTTTTTTTTTTTTTTTTTTTTTTTTTTTTTTTTTTTTTTTTTTTTTTTTTTTTTTTTTTTTTTTTTTTTTTTTTTTTTTTTTTTTTTTTTTTTTTTTTTTTTTTTTTTTTTTTTTTTTTTTTTTTTTTTTTTTTTTTTTTTTTTTTTTTTTTTTTTTTTTTTTTTTTTTTTTTTTTTTTTTTTTTTTTTTTTTTTTTTTTTTTTTTTTTTTTTTTTTTTTTTTTTTTTTTTTTTTTTTTTTTTTTTTTTTTTTTGCCTCCCCTGCTTTGTGCATGCTGTACCTGCGGAGCGGCAGTCTCCAAGGCAGGATTAGGCACGGCGGCCTGCGCGGCAGGAAGGCCGCCTGCGCCCCGCGGAGCGCCCCGAAGGACGGCTCCGGGAACCCCGCTAGGGGGCAGTTTTGCAGTGAAAGCGCTCGCAGCGGCGAGCCAAACAAGCTCAGAGGGAAATCGCTTCTTCCAGCTTCCCAGCGTATTTTCTCGTCCTGTCAGAATACAGGATACCCTCTGACTAGCTGGAAACTGAGATAAAACGTAAAACTGGGGAATCACCGAGTTGTTCTTTTCCTCTCAGATTCACAGCCCTTCCCGTACAACAAAAATGTAGCCCAGACACCTACTGTTACAGGAATCTTTTTCTCCGGAGCTTTTAAGGGTCTTCCATCCTTCTTGACTTATTTCTATTTTCCCTCTGATTTCAGTGTAGAAATGGTGGTGTTAGGAATTTACACTGAGGTTTTTATATCGTGGAACAAAGTATTCCTGGTTTTCCTAAACAGTTGAAAGACTGGCTGATATCTTACAATTAATATCTTCTCTAGAAGCCATTATTCTAATACAATCAAGCAAGAAAATTAAGTCGGGAAACTTAGAACTCCAATGCAGATACCCCAAGCTCAAGCACATTTAAATTATGATTCTTTTAAGCATTTTTCTTTTTTCCTTTTGCACTATGCACAACTGTGTACTTTGTCCATGATTATAGTATTTGACAACGTGGTAGGTCAGTGAAAAAACAGAAGGCATAGAAATACTTAACAGAATCATGTTGCATTTTCATATTGTCAGAGTGATTAATGACAAGCACTGTAGTTTGCCAATAACAGAAAGGAGCAAATGTCTCTGCATTTCTGAATTGATAGTCTTTAGTAGGTACCGGGGGAGTCTCCAAGCCTAGAAATAAATTCCTGTAATAACCGTGAGACCGTCTTTGTCCCTGCAGCGCACCAAACAGACCAACAATTCTTTTTACTATCTTTAAATCCTCCAATACAATAGAAATGCTAGTTAAACTGCATTTCTTCTTCTTTCCAGTTTTGATGCACAATCATTTGGTCAGTTCCCTGAGTCTTTATGCATCCTGTGAACTGATGTCATCTTCCACATTCTGCAGCAGGGAAGAGCTTATTTCCAAATGCCTGTCTGGGAAGTACCCCAGAAGCCTAGTGATCCTAAATATAACTTTACAATAAAGACTGGAGGAATCTGACAAGCTAGAATTCCCTCGAGTCTCTGGGCACAAGGAGTCACTCAGGTCCTTTGATTTATCTTGAAGCAGGACTTTCCAAACAGTTGAATTCTCTCTGTTGGTAATATGTAAATATATGAGATTGTATTTTCTTCCATACAATAACTTTTCAAATATGAGAATACCTTGTGAAATATGAAATTGGAGTGAATGGAGTCTCAACAGTACATACTGAGCTGTTCATTATGTTATTTTGGTATCAGTTCTCCAATTAGTTCTGGAAATGCAGTTAGATTCGTTAACAAAGCCTGGGTGGTTGGGTGGTTTGTCTGTTTCCTTTGTAAAAATGGGAGGGCAGTTATCCATACTAGATGAAAAGGAAGACATCTACAGATACATGGCAAGAAAATACAAGGGCTTTGTAGTCACCTGCCTTCTGTGCTTCTAATGCTGATTCTTCTCTTTCTCACGGCATTTAAGTCAGAATACTATAAAACCAGGAAGAAAAGAGAATGAGAACTCATGACTCCTGAAAGAAATAGAAATAATTTTGCAAAATGGTCATTAAAGAGTTGATTATATAGCAGAACTTTTAAAAAAAAAAGCAGTTTTAACCTTGCACAAGACAGCCAGGCAGCTAAGCTCATTCTGTTTCTCCTTTTTTCTTTTCTTTTTTTGATAGTGTTCTTTCATTATTATCACCAATGTAAATCCTGGGATGCAATCAGAGTTCCTTGCCCTTTAGGTTAAATGACAGTAGGTTGTTTGCTTAGCACTTCTGAAGAGTGCCAAGCTGATAAGATACTCCAGATACGGGCTCTTACCTGTTTACAGAGGAGGAACAGCAATAGCTAACAGGATAGCTTTGTTATACTCTGCTTTGGCCGTAAGTAACGAGAAGGATGAGTAAACAATGCACCACTGTCATTAATGTGTAGTTATTTTGGACATCTGATATTTCTAAAACTGCCCAACAGTATTCTTTCTGCTGCTGTCAGCAATATTTGTAAAGGAGACTAGTTATACAAATTCATCTAATCATCTAGTGAGCTAAATGTGACCGCAAGGCTGATGATTGCTTATCCTATTCCTACATTTGCTAAAGGAGAGAAGGAAAAAGTTCAGCTTTGTACTCCCATAACCAACAGATGAGAGTGAGGATCTAATGACATTTTTCAGACTCCTGAGATCAGAAGCCAAGATAAGAAGCAGAGTGGCCTATCTCAGCTTACCCTTGATACTGAGGGCCTCTTCATCCTCTGCAATAGAAATCTATTGGTCTCGTTTCTCATTTGTGAAATTGTTAGTGCCACAAGTTGTTAACGACATCCTTTTAGGTTTAGAGACTTGCAGCAATGGGGTTGACTAACACCATATTTTCCTGTGGACCGTGACATGATCAGCGAAGTTTACAACTACAATAGTAGATGATCATAGCAGACCAGTTCTTACTTTTGTGGGATTGAACCAGCTTCATAGATGTAGGTTTACAGTATATTTTTACACATAGCATACGATATTTCTGATATTAACAGAAAATCCTGATTGCAACATCCATGCCAAACCATGAAACTTTTTGCATTGCCCAATTGGTCAGTATTTGTACAATATTAGTGTAGGCTGGGAGCTCTGTGACAGGTAGCAGGAGGAGTAGGACTCTTCTACGAGAGAGGACAAGTCAGGAGCCAAGGGTGACCCCAGTACCTGAAGTGCTGTTATTGGGACACAGTCCCACAGCATCTGACCTGAGTGGGCAGAGGTGGGTGCAGGTAAGACGGTCCGTGTCGAGTCCCAGCTGAGTGATGAAAAAAACCTGATGAACCAGGGCCAAGGGCCACCCAGGGGGCCTAGTCTGGAGCCAAAGGAGACAAGGCCAACAACAGGAGTGAAGACAAGGGATCCAGGGGACAAGCTACCTCCAAGGTCCACATGCCATAGCTCAGGCCCAGGCTCCTGAGTTCATGGGCAGGGGTGTGGATCCCAGTGAGGCTGGTCAGGGCCAGTAAGACCATGATACCCGCGATGCCCTGGCACTCTGCTGGTTTCAATGGTTCCAGCTCAGCTGTCACCTTGGAACTTTCTTTCAGTATTTTTGGGAGGAGTGTTTGAAGGAAGAGACCTGTAAGTGTTTGTGCTGCTTCTCCCTAAGCCTGGCAACTAATGGAGAAGGGTGAAGCCTGACAGTGGCCTTAAAGCATTAAAACCATGAAGACCATCACTAGACAAGAGGATTTGGAAAGCTTTACTAGATTTGGTTTAATTTCTACAGCTTTCCCAAATCTTCATACATTACCAGTTACATATCCCCTGATCTAGCTGACCACCTGACAAATAGTGGAGCTACTGCAGACGGGCTATTTCTGTGTGACTAGCCAAGGTGGAAGGCTACACAGCATATGTCCACCCTGGATGGGACCCAGCATCCAGCCACCTCAGCCTTGACAGTGGTAAACAGATTTAATCTTGCAAATCTTTTGCAGCCAGGCTTTACGTTAGTACCATTTGAGTCAAAAAAAGGTAGGTTACTGATCCAGAGTGACACACAGATTCTGAATGGGAAGTCTGAATTTTAGTCCTGGGCTCTTACTGCACCACTGGTTTTGCCACTCTAGTGATAAAAAGCACAAGAAATCTTAGCTACAGTGGTGTGATAATCCTTGAATTTAAACATTTTCTCTAGTCAGCATTTTTGTACTTGAAGTATGTTTTGAAATGTAAATTATGCACTGAAATCATCAGTATATACTAGACAAAGACTGAAAAATTGAAATAAAGCCTTTATATAGAGATATATACAGACAAGTGTACATATGTGTATTGCACATACACAGCAAAACTATTCTATGGAGATGGCTGTTGAATTACATTAATATTAGAAAAAAAAAAAGGTACCAAAAAATTATTCGAAGTTACGTAGAAGGTGTTAAGAAGATTTTAGTTGTGACAATGAAAAATCTAACAATTAGGATTAAATATGATTTCAGGGATTCTCATTTTAATACTCTTGATATTGTAAGTAATATAAATGGTGTGTTGTCTGTGCTTTCTACTAATATGCAGCTCCTTTTGTCATCCAGTTTTCTACTGAGACATATTTATAGTAAGTAGAATAAATTAATTACAGAACCATGTAATACAAGGATGTAATTCCATCTAGTAAAACCCCCTGAAGTGGAGCCTTGAGATGTTTGCCATGTAAGGGAAGCAAAGCATAGGTAAGTAGACTTTGCTGCTATGTCAAAGCTTTTCCCTGGGGGTAACGTCCAAAAATAAGAAAGATTGTTTTATTCTTCTACAGCTTGTTTTATTGAGCCTTTTCCTGGGTAGCACAGAAACCAGTAGGATTCCTTCTACCTTTCATCTCCCTCCCTTTCTTTTGTATGCATGTGTCTACAAATGAACATCACCTTTTCTTCCTGACTAATTTCAAGGAAGCTAAACACCTGCTCTACTTTTTTGAGTAGGTATAGCCATAACTTTTGGATTTTAAACACAATTTTCTTAAAATCTCAATCTCCTTATTTGACCTTCTATTGTTAAAAGAAAAAAAAAACATTTGTTTAAGAAATAGAAGGCAGACCCTGGTGTGACTGCTGTATTTTTATCTGTGTTTACATAGTGTGATGTGTATAGTCAGCTATTTCTTTCTTATGCAGTTATGCACCACTTTCATAATAATTTCAGTCCAATCTGTACTGATGCTTTAATGCAGAAGTCCCATTAGGATTAGTATGGTTCTTTGCTGATGCTGGAATGTGCCTATGACAATCACTAGAATTACCTGGGACTGAACCAGAAATAACCAGAGAACTAAAAATTTAGCTTACCACAGCTTCATCAAAAAGAACAGTTCTTCCCTAGCTAAACAACTTAGTGTGTCTTTTCCCATAGCGATTTGGGAGAGATGAACTGAATGGGAGAATGCTCTGTTGATCCCCAGGAATTGGCAGCAGACTGGGAGCCTTTTTAAAACTACTTTAAGGGTTTTCTTTTTGGAAAAATCAAGCTGACTGTCATCTTGTAAATGGAACTGTACAGCCCTCCCCTCTCCCCGAAATGGGAAGTTGCTGTAGCTTGAAGAGCTGTTTTGCTGTCACTACTTCATCCTCGGGGGGCTATAGCTTTGTGTTTCCTAGTTACAGGAGGAAGGGGAATAAAGTATCTGTGGAGAACCAATTGCAGGAGCTTCCACCGCAGTTAGCTGTTCACTCTGATGGGCAAGAAGGGATTTTCAAGACTTTCTTTAGCGATGCAGACAAAGCAGGGGGAATATGAAAATCTTTTTGTGAAAATCTATTTCAGTGCTGTTTTCTGCTTATTTGTAGAAAGTTTGCACCATAGAACTGGAGTTCTGAAAACTCTAAGCAAATTGTAATGATATTTTGAAATTACTGGTTATTTGTCCAAGCAGTGCTAGAAAAACTAACGATTCTCTTGCAGCCCCTGGTAGGTCATGTGCCATGAATGGGATTGGGATGTTCGGTTGTCTTTCCAGGAGACACTGACATTTCTCTCTGGCTGCTGCCTAGATTGCCATTGCTCTCTAACTCGTGTATCTGGCAAGCAGATCTGAAGAGCTGGAGAGAAATAGCGTTGCTAGGCTGGAAATCCCTGAGATGCCAGCTGCAGGGTAAGGTGGGGGAAAATGATTCATAAGGACAGCGGAATTAAAGCCTCTTTAGTCCCTGTTGTAAATCCACACTTTTTAGTTATACCTTATTTCTCTTAAGAGCACCTTATTTTTTTCCTCTGAAAGCTGAGTTGTTCATTGTCCTAAATATTAATAAATATAGAAGACATGCTTCTTTCTAACAAAGAGGATCAGTATTGAAACAGACAAATTTATAGTATTCCAGCAGAAACATTACCACTTCTTCCCCTATGTCTTGCTCACAGCCTTCCTCAGTATTATTTCCTGCTTAGATTTTCTCTTCTGTAAATAGAATGAAACAGTGAACATTGCTGCAGTCCAAGCTATCTAATTACTGTGTTTTGAGGAAAACTGCAGACTTTCTTGGAAGATTTATTTCCAAATTCCAAACTCTTTGATTTTATGGGCAAATTGAAAGTTCTATATTAAATTCAAATAAGCCTGTGTTCCAGAACTTTTAAAACTCTTCTTGTGGATCCTAAACAATTTTCCTAGAAAGAGTTCTCAGGGTTTTTTTTATGACACAAACTATAGCCCCCAGGGGCTGCAGCTGCAGAAAGAAATAAGCCAAATGTACATTATTCCAAAAATATTCCTGGGCTTAATCTCTCATAGTACATGATTAATGGTTTTGTAAGCCACAGAGGGGTGGTGAAGACTCTGATATTCCTTCTGCTGTACACACACCTCTAAACTCAGTATCTGCCAAATAACATGGCCATGTTTGCATGTTTAAAAGACGGGCAGCTCCATCATGCTGTCCAACTCTTTATGCAAATAAAACACCCAAAGCTTTCTGCTATGATATAATACTGAAAAGATTTATAGTTGTGAATTTTCATACCAAAGTAGGTCTCTCTAAAACATCAAAATATGAGTTATGAAAACTTCACTTAGAGAAATATACATTACAAATATTCTGCATGGCTTCATGCATCACTTTTCTTTGGTTAGCTTATCTACAAAGATATAAAATAAGCTTTATTAAATTGTTAGGTCACAGTAGCAGTGGCAAAGTATGGACATTTTTATCAAGCCTGTTTTAATAAACCTGACAGTTCAATTAACAAGTATTAACTAAAAATATCTCCACCTGGGACACTTAATAACTAGAAATTAATTGTAACTGCTTGGAAATCTCATCTTTTCCTCTTCTTCATAATTTCTTACACCTGGAATCTTGTTATAGGTCTTTATGATCATAATTACATGTTGTTGTACAAGAACGTAAATGTTATTGTACTCAAATCAGAGGAGAATAGAGTATATTCATTATATTATTAAATAGAACTCTAATATCTCAATGCAAACTTTAAATGAACCAGTAAACAAACTTATAATAGTGTTACGACTAATTTAAACACTGCTAATCTAAATACACATATATTGTCCTAATTACTTTCTTTACTGTGAGTGAATAAATATTGTTAAACTGAACCAATCAGTTCTAAAAGAAGCTTTTTTTTAAGTTCCATTTCAGATGTTTTCTTTTGTGACTAATTCTCGCTGTCCAGTGAGGCTGACATATAGACTATACGAAAGATCAGAGCTTCATAATAAGTGAGCTTCTTTTCTCTGATAAACGGGCTATGTCTGCTCAGATTCTATTGATTCTTGCTGTACTGTTCGGTTCCCAAAAGACTAGATTTATGTTTAACTTCTATGTTTAAAAAAAAAAAAGAAAAAGAAAAATGTGGTTTCAGGTAGGAGCTAACTGAAGGCAGAAACTGCATTAAACTTACCTGTTACAGTCTTAATCTGCATAACCTTAGAGTCTGTTTCAATGATATTCTGCTTTCTTTCCCCTGGTGATTGAAGAATAGGATATGCAGTGCATACTCTTCACTGCCCAGAAAGATTCATGAAGGCCTTTGCAGCAGTAGCTGACCATCTTACATTGTACAGAGCTGGCCTCTAGCGTCACCTCAGCAACAATTTTTTGTAATGAATTACTTGCATAATTTGAGATAGCTTCACATCTATTTTATTCCTTGAGATCAATGATGAACAGGTAGAAGGATGATGTGAATGGGATTCTCTACTGGACAGCCACAGTTTATGTTTCTGAGAGCTAACTCCAGAACGGATAGTGGTTTTCTGGAAGCTATTCCATCCAGTCATGATAAACTTTCCCAACTGACTTGGATCAAGTGGTAGCAAATACTTGCATTGCTGACTCCACCCTTATTTGCAGCCTGGCATGGCTTCAGACAGCCCAAGCATGGTCTAAGTGTATAAAAGAAACCATTCCACTATCCATCATTATTTCTCTTCAGTGGTAACAAGTTGAGCCTCCTGGCTGCCTGTTTGTCTTCAACAACTGACCAGATTCAGACTCCTCTTTCCTTGCCTGGAAGTGCGCTTAGGTAGTTTGTGGGCAAATGGTCTTTGGTCTCTAAATTCTGCATTAGCATATTGGATTTTCAGATCGTGTTATGCATTGCTCTTTAACTTCCAAAGGCAGCATGTTATAATACACCTAAACTGTGCTGTACAAGCAAGTGTGGTGACTGGGGTCTCTTCATCTGCACTGAAAGACATCTGATTTCTGAAATTAGTACATTCAGTGTCAGAATCACTTCTTAGGACCCTATTAATCAAGAGTGTTTAGGGTGCTAGAGGATCTGAATGATGTCGTTGTAAGTGGGAGGTTGAAAACTACATGCCCCAACGCACTCTGGAGTTGTCAGTTTTGAGAGTAGTCTTTAAGTCATGCACGAGGTAACTGTACATACATGGGTAAGCATCTGAAAGAGGAACAAGTGCTTATCAATATTTATCAAATTTCTGTTTTATCTGCTGAACATGTTAAAGTTCTCTGCTTTCATATGGCTTTGGACTCCTTTTGACCAAAAAAATTGTTGGACTAGACAAAATACTGGATGCACGGAATTCACTTTGTCCTTTCTATAACACATTCAGAGAACAAGAAGAAACATGATGTTTGCTTTGGGTATTGCTAAGATTGAAAATGTTTTCAGTATCAAGGGAATAGGTGAATATGCGTGCCCCTGCAGCGTCCATATACCTGCAAATAGCACTGTAACTATACTGTCTATATCTGAATATAGATATTTATATTATCTGTTCTCTACGCTGACTATAAAGGAAGATTAAAATGTTCTGAGATATGCTGATGTTCATTTGATCAGATGGATCTCAATCCCAGCTGCTATTGAGGTAACCTTTTTGTGCAGTTTCTGAATTAAAAGTTTTTGCAACTTCGTGATCTGAAAAAGTCTCAGCAACTTTATTTTCCTCATCAAGGTTATTTGTCATTTACCTCTTCTTGCTGCAAAGCTTTCTAATCTGGTAGATGGATGTTAGAAATATGGTATATATAGTATAGTATATACATGCTGTGTGTGTGTATTCATATATATTTATATATGATAATTATAGCATACATAAACATATATGTGTATATTTAAATAAACACTATAGTTGTCATGGTTTAACCCCAGCTGGCATTTAAGCACCACACAGCCACTCACTCAGTCCTCCACACACCCTTGGTGGCATGGGGAGGAGAATCGGAAAAAGAGGTAAAACTCAGGTTCAGAAATGGAAGAGAAAAAGAAAAAAAAAAAAAAAATCCCTTTAGCCAGTTTGAGTCAACTGTCCTGGCTGTGCCCCCTCCCAGCCTCTCACTGGCAGAAGTTGAAAAGGCCTTGGCTGGTGTAAGCACTACGTAGCAACAGCTAAAACCTCAGTGTGTTATCAACATTATTCTCACACTAAATCCAAGACACAGCACTATACCAGCTACTAGGAAGAAAATTAACTCTATCCCAGCTGAAAGCAGCAGTTATACATGTAATGCTGCATAACATCAGTCCTATTTCTGGATCATTTAATGTCAAACACGGCATTTTGTGACTCTTTTTAAGTACTCTTTTCTGATTAGAGCTATCGTAAACTTTTAATGTTGTGGACTGTTTCTGGGAAAAACTGCTACTTGCACCTCTGTCCTGCTACTCCTACTTCACGTCCCACCTTTCAACAGCCTGACAATTCTCCAGTTCTTTTTTGCAGTGGACAAGTGAGAAAGAAAGGGTAGAGGTGGAACTAAGCTTGAATTAATTTATTTGCCAAATCATAACTTTAAAAAATTAATAAAATATAAACTGACAGAGTATAATCTTACACACCATATAGTCAGGTTAGCTGAGCTAATAAGGTGACTCTTTCTTACCTCTCAATTTGACCCATGTGTCTACACTCCTGTTTTTCAGTTAGAAGATCTGAAACCTAGGGCCAAGGTTGCCGCTGCAACTGTCCCTGTGCAGTAAATTTGGTCCGTGTAGACACTGTAGCTATTTGTAAGGGATTCCTGGACATCCAGGCCACCCCAGTTGCCAGACCATGAAAAACTGGTAAATAACCACTCAAAAGAGTACAACAGGAATTACGCCTAAAAGCAGTAGTATGCTCCCAGATCTGGGGCGGGGGGCTGGCAGACTGCTCTGAAAATACAGTTTGAGATTCTTTACAGCGTTGCATGTACCACACACATTCAGACTCCACTTTCCAAACAGATTCATAACAGTCAGTCCTGGGAAAACTGAAGGGAAGGGGTTTTGCTTTTAAATCAGTATATACATTAAAATCTTTTACTGATTTGTTACTTTGAGTTATACAATTATGTAATCCAGAAAATGTATCTGTGTGAACATGCTCTAAACCAACAACCTAAAGAGGAAATGAGATTATCACAAGCAAAGATATTTCCAGGTCACCAAAGAATACATGGGGTTTGTCATTAGAATGTCTTATTTTTCCAAAAATATATTACATTAACTTGAAAATAAATGACAAGAAAAAAGTTCATTAGGCTTGTAATGACATGTAGGCACTTTGCTCAGATCTTTAGTCTCTAACTTCATAATTTTACAGGGAGAGTGAAAGCAATTATTCTTCTATTTTTCTGTGAGTTATCAAGTTGCGGAGCAGCCTGTTCTCTACTTCATGTTATTTAGAATACAGATAATAACCTCCTGATATTAACCTTCTAGGCAGCTGCACATTGTTCAAATTCTCCAGATTACCAGTAGTACAATCATATGTGTTAGCCAAAATTGCTTTTGCTATTTATCCATGAAGTAAGAACTTGTATCTTGTTAAGTTATAAATGACTGTGTCTAAGGTCTTTCATTAGTTACAAGACTAATATGCATAATACTCTGAACATTTTTTTTTTCAATTAATACATAGAATTAGCATATATATACTTATTGAGAATATATATTTTTATAATCCCTCATAACCACCCCATTTAATTTATTGAGCTTTTAGATCATAATAGTTGCCAAAGTTATGGTAACCTTTACTGTTCAGCTACTTTTCCACAAGATGCACTGTATCTTTTCTGTTTATCCGCAATATTGCAAATACTTTATTTAACTACAATAGATGATAATTCACAGTAGTCAAAGGTAAAAAACAAGTTTTCAAATGCTACCACTCAAAAACACTTAGCAAGTTTTAATGGTACTGAAAAATATGCTTTCTGTTATAGCAGGGTGTTTTGTTTATTTTTGTGTTGTAGTAACTTGTTTCAGAATTATTTAAGACATTTTTGTTAAACATGGAAAAGATACTGCAAATTATTTTATCCGAACAGACCCTTTATGACTCAGAAATATTTTCTCCTCGTTAGCAGTATGATGCATGCTCTCTTGTATTAATACAATTTTCTCCACTTTTCCCATTTCTACCATTTCTGTAAGATTCATCAATAATTTAGTTTCAGAAAAAGAGAACTGTTTATTATATGCTACTCTTACAATAGGACCTTGTAACTTGGACTTAAGTTTCTCATCTTAAATGAATTCTCCAAATGGAAGGGAAAAAGTGTTTTAGATGAAATTTTATTATAATTTTTTTTTTAAAAAAGCAAACACGTATCAAAACCAGATGTAAGAAATCAGGAAAGGAAGGCAACTGACCAGCATGGCTGAGTCAAGGCCTGCTGGTCAAACTAAAGGGCCAGAAGGAAATACACAGGCAGTGGAAGCAGGGACAGGTATCCTGAGATGAGTACAGGGATGCTGCCTGGTTGTGTAGGGATGGGATCAGGAAGACCAAGGCACAGCTGGGACTAAAGTTGGCAAGGGGTGCAAAGAATAATAAGGGCTTCTACAGGTATGTCAGCCAGAAAAGGAAGATCAAAGAAAGTGTACGCCACTTGACGAGCAAGCCTGACAAACTGGCAACAACGGACGAGGAGAAGGCTGGGGTACTCAACGAATTCTTTGCCTCATTCTTCACTGGCAGTGTCTCTTCCCACATCTCTCAAGTGGATGGACTGCAGGAGTGGGGACTGGAAGAGCAAAGTCCCTCACAGTGCAAGAGAAGATCAGGTTCGAGACCATCTGAGGAACCTGAACATACAAAAGTTTATGGGACCTGATGAGATGCATCCCAGAGTCCTGAGGGAATTGGCTGATTGCCAAGCCACTCCATGATATTTGAAAAGTCATGACAGTCAGATGAAGCCCCTGGTGACTGGAAAAAGGGAAACACTTTACCCATTTTTAAGAAGGGTAGCAAAGAGGACCTTGAGAACTACTGACCTGTCAGCCTCACCTCTGTGCCTGGGAAGATCATGGAACAGATCCTCCTAGAAACTATGCTGAGGCACATGGAGGACAGGGAGGTGATTTGAGACAACCAACAAGGCTTCACCAAGGGCAAGTCCTGCCTGACCAACCTAGTGGCCTTCTATGATGGAGTGGACAAGGGAAGATCTACCGATGTTGTCTATCTGGACATCTGACACGGTCCCCACAACATCCTTCTCTCTAATTTGGAGAGAGATGGATTTAATGGGTGGACTGTTGGGTGGATGAGAAATTGGTTGGATGGTCACATCCAGAGGGTAGTGGTCAATGGCTCAATGTCCAGATGGAAAGCGGTGATAAACGGTGTCCCTCAGGGATATTGGAACCAGTACTCTTTAATACCTTCATCAATGACATAGACAGTGGGATCAAGTGCACCCTCAGCAACTTTGTGGATGACACCAAGTGGAGTGGTGCAGCTGACATGCCTGAAGGACAGGATGCCATTCAGAGGGACCTGGACAAGCTCAAGGAATGGGCCCATGTGAACCTTATGAGGTTCAACAAGGCCAAGTGCAGGGTCCTACACCTGGCTTGGGGCAACCCCTAATATCGGTATAGACTCGGGGATGAGGGGCTTGAGAGCAACCCTGCTGAGAAGGACTTGGGACTGGTGGACGAAAAACTGGACATGAGCCAGCAATGTGCACTTGCAGCCCAGAAGGCCAGCCCTTTCCTGGGCTTCATCCAAAGCAGCGTGGCCAGCAGGTCGAGGGAGGTGATTCTTCCCCTCTACTCCACTCTGCTGAGACCCCACCTGGAGTCCTGCATCCAGCTCTGGAGCCCTCAGCACAGGAAAGACATTGACCTGTTGGATTGAGTCCGGAGGAGGGCCACATAAATAATCAGAGGGATGGAACACCTCTCCTGTGAAGAAAGGCTGAGAGAACTGGGCTTATTCAGCCTCGGGAAGAGAAGGCTCCAGGGAGACCTTATTGCAGCCTTCCAGTTTATCCGCAATAAAGGGGGCTTATAAGAAAGGTGGGGATAGCCTTTATAGCAGGGCTGATTGTGACGGGACAAAGTGTAATGGTTTTAAACTAAGAGAGGGCAGATTTAGACTAGGTATAAGGAAGAATTTTTTGACAATGAGAATGGTGAACCACTGGCACAGGTTGCCCAGAGAGGTGGTAGATGCTCCATCCCTGGTGACATTTAAGGTCAGGCTGGATGGGGCTCTGAGCAACCTGATCTAGTTGAAGATGTCCCTGCTCACTGCAGGGGGGTTGGGCTAGATGACCTGTAAAAGTCCCTTCCAATGCAAAGATTCTATGAATCTATGATTCTATGAAAAAGGCTTTTGACTGACTAAAAAAATCTAAAAGGTAAAAAATACCTAGTGTAAATATAGGCATCAGTATTTTAAGAAGATAATGCTAAGTACTCTGTTATTACTATGATTTTCAGTGAAACGAGGAAGTCTAATTTTCTTATGCCCATATATATATTTCTGTACAAATCTGCAGCACCTTAAATGGGATAAATTATATCTTTCAGGCTCAGGGAGTCAGCAGCCAGCATTAACTGGTATCATCAGTTTTCTGTTATTCCTCCTTTTCTAAAGCCACCATTGTAGGGGGATTTTTGAGATAGGCAGTGGATATAGAGACTTGAACAGAACAATTTTGGAGGATAAATCATGTGTTGTTACAGGTTGAACTAAGATTTCTGTTATTGGAAATCATAATATTTAAGCACTTCATAGTAATCACAGGAGGGGAGTACTGAGGGGACATCCTGTAATACATACCTCCAACACTGCATTACACATACTTATGCTCTCGTCCTCGAATTCACTGACATGAATTCTTTTTTTATGAATTATGATGGTAATTTGGGGAATTTGTAAGAGCTGATTTCCCTCAACTGGATGTGACTTGTCAGTTCTCTTTAATTCTGGGTCTTGCACCTCCCCCTGTGTCCAGGCTGTAGAAATTATAGTTTCTTTTTATTAATTTAATCTTAAAATTTAGAACACATTCAATTTTTATGAGACTAAGTTAAAAATTACATATCTCATCACCCCCCCCCCAGCTGGAAGGAAAGTACTGGGAAGTGCAGTAGAGCAGGCACCACACTTGTGATCTACCAGGCAGATGCACTGTGTTGGAATACACCATGTGTTCAGCAGTAGAACCTGGGAGCCAGAAGATGCTGCTGGGTTTCACGGCATTAACGTAGAACATGTCCATGACTATTTTAATCTGGGTCAGGATCTCCTGCTTGCTGTGCTCTGTCTCACACTGAAAAGTGCACAAACTGGATTCAGTTCAGATGAAACCGAGCTGGAAGAGGCTGTCTCCGGGAGCCTATCTAATGCACTCCAGCAGTTATTGGGCGCTTGATCTGTGGGACACAGGTGCAGCCGGGCAGACCAGGCAGGCTAACAGCCCTTGCCCGAACACGGCTGTATCTTCTGTGCTGGTTACCCCACTGGTAAGGTGGGTAACACACTGGAAGGTGTTCCAGCCGCTGTCCTGTAGTCACAGGTACTGGGATTTTGAAGGAGAGTGGAAATATTTACTCAGTGTGTTATTTAAACAGCAGAACACCGGCCGTTTGAGGCTTCAGGCTCTGGTGACAGAAGAGGGCACCGGAGCTGTGCAGAAGGGATGTTTCAAAGTGTCAGGGCACACTGAGGCTGGGGTAGGGGACCACTCTCCCAAGTGGTCCCACCGTGCCTGGAGGTGGGGAACAGAGTCGGGCTGGGTGCAGTGAGCAGGGTGTGCTGTGGGCATGCCTACAGAGTAGCCCAGGTCAGGGCCTGACCTTAAATATGGCTCTGAAGCCCTAGGCAGAAACCCCAGATGATGTTTCTTACAGTTGTTTCTCACCACGTAACTGGGCTTACCAAACACCTATGCCAGGCCACGCTGCTGTGCCACCTCAGAGCTGGCCTTAAGCAGGCCAGACCCCCTGAGGTGAGGCAAGGAGCCGGGAGAGCCTGGACGGGGGGGGCACAGTGCCCCGACAGTCAGTCAGAAATGAATGTGTTTTTTCACCCGTATTTCATTTATCAGATGGATGCTACCACAGGGTGGGTAATAGAAACACGCTGGAGCATCCTGGCAGTGTACGTTGTCACCCATCATGAGGACGAAATGTGGGCATACCTTTTACATGCTGGCAGAAATACTAGCTTGGATTTCTGTAAAATTGAGCCACTGTTCTTTTAATGTAAAATGTTTGATTTGGGGTTTTCTTATCAAGGCAATTTTTGGTAGTTTCACTTTGGCAAGCTATGAAATTTGTAGTTTTATTACCAGTTGCATTAATAATTTATTTTGTGTAAGGGAGTTGCAATATGCTACTCTTTCACCTAGGTCACACTTATTCAAGTATTTCTTTATTTTCTCTAGGGAAAAGTTGTTAGGTGCTTTTAATCCAGATGACTAGGCAAAGTTCTCTAAAATACATAATTTAATTTCTGTTCTGATGAAGGAAAACTTTCTAGGAAAAAAAAAGACGGAATTTGGAAGTTCAAATTCATATGCGTAGTAAATAACCTTATTTAGTGTGGAAGAAGAATGTATGATTCATAAATGATATGGAGTGTTTCTTTTCACGCTATTGACATGTGGCATCCATTAGAAACCAAGGGAGGTTTTGTATAATTATAATTGTAAATGATTATTAAGTTTATTGGTCTCTCATGCCTCATAAAAATGAATTCTATGTCTAACAATGAGCTATGACTGACACGATCTTGCTTTTTCATAGGCAGTTTAATTGTCATTGTCTTTGGTGCAGTGATTGACATTGAATGGTATGATATCAGTAACTATATGGTAAGAAATTGAGTTGCAGAGTACTGGGGCAAGAACAATAATACAATCAATACAATTCAAGATATAAATATGTTTATAATGTAATTGTAATTTATAATGCTTTTAAATATAATGCTGCAGAATCTACTTTCCAGGAAGAGGAGAGAAATTACATTTGGTAATGATAGATGGAATTGTTGTGGTTATTTTTGTTGTGGTTTATTTTTTATTTCTGATCATTTGTTACTTTGTGGGTGAAAGGCATGTTGCAGGGGTGTGAATAGAATATGTACATCTGAGTCATGTCCCAGAATGGACCTATAGCAAAACCTGGGAGCAAGATCTAGATGTAGGAGTGTCTAAATTGAGATCATCACTTTTAGTCCAAATGCAGAGAGGATTTGTAAATTAAATATAAATTAAGCACTCAAAGGACAAAATATAAATTTAGCACTCAAAAGACATGAATTCTGTGAAGTAAAATGAAAACACCAAAACCTCTGAAAATGGGTTAGCTGTTTCTGTAAGCAATTTAATTGTAGAAGTTATTTGATAAAAACAAGTTTTCATGTTTTGTTATCTGTGAGAATGGCCTTAAGTATTAAAGTTAATGCTCTCACATACTAATACATAATTATTTATACCACTTTGATGTTTTGTGTATTTTTACAAGGTGCTAATTGTGCTGAATCAAGTTGACAAAATTGCATAATTTGTAGGTTAATATTAGCATAATCCTACAGTATGTCATTTAGCAACAGTACAGAAATGAAGTTTACTGAATGTTTTTCCAACGTGATGAATAAGAATGTATGTCTCTTAACAATAATAGTTGCCATTACATAAATCATGATTTTCAGGAAAGCTTATAATAGTTTATAACTGATAGTGGGCCAACAGGCTGTGAAGTTTTGCTAAAGCAGAATAGATCATAGAAGCGGATTTTATACTTTATCAAGGAATGTTATCAAAATATCAAAGAATGAATTGAAACATAGATGCAAAATTAAGATTTGGTTTACAACAACAAACCAATAGCCTTTTGTACCCTGTCTCATGTTTGTGACTTTGCTGTATTCAAAGGTCTTTACTTCCACTTTTGCATGGCTTCTTAAAAATGTCATCCTTGGGCCATGGAACATCAAGTACAATCCCATTGTTTAGAGTTCCACTGACAGCATTTCCAAACTGGCATCTGTAAATTTTGTGCAATACCGTGTACAATGTTACCAAGGAATATTGAATTTGCTTATAGCAAGTTAAGTCCAAAGGTTTAGTAGAGTGATAATCTTTGAAGGAAGGAAAGCACCAATATTTCTATGGTCTAATGTAAATTGTGCTGCATATTACCTCAGCGGTTGTCTTTGGTTGCTTTTTTTCTTTCTTGCTTTCCAGAGGCATAATAAATCCATTATGTGATAGTGAGAAAATAGGAAATCGCTCCCTTGAGCCATTGCTTAACACATTCCCTGCTGGAGTGTCAATGCATACAGACAAAATTTAGGCCAGTGTACCCATTGTTTTTCACTTATCAACTCTAACATACTCAAGTTAGAGGAATAAAGGTACGTTGCAAAGTGTCAGAGGCGATGCACAATGCTTAAGACCTTTGCAGTGTATGCAAGTCATACCCTCTAGTCTCGAGTCTGTGTGAAACCTAATGATGATAGGCTTCAAGGTGCCCACTTGCATCTTCTTATTGAGCATATGCTAAGAAAAACAGGAGAGGGTGGCACATCACAGAGGAAATATTGCCCAGATATTGAAGAGCCACCTACTATCCACACCATTTTCACTTGTGCCCATCAAAGGGAAAGCGATTAAGTAGATGACGATACAAATGAATGAGCACGCTGGGGCTTTTTACTTCAATAACTCGTCTGACAGCAAACAAAGGTGGATCCCTACACTTGTGCTCATCAAAGGGAAAGCGATTAAGTAGATCAAATGAATGAGCACGCTGGGGCTTTTTACTTCAATAACTCGTCTGACAGCAAACAAAGGTGGATCCCTAGGTAAGACCGTATACATCACCCAGGCCTGTAATGACACCTTTCTAAACTCCAAATCGTGTGCATGGGGATTCCTGAGGCAGACATAGTCTTTCTGAGTTTTCATAGTCCTCAGAGCATTGCTCTTTTATGAATTCCCTTATGAATTTTTACCATCTACATTCTGCTGTGCCAAGACTTCAGCATCTTAGCTGCTCAATGTTTGTAGTTAATTAGCCTTCTCCTTTTGTGGATTTTGAACTTACTACCTGTTAGCAGGATTGCAAATGGTAAAACAAACAAATAAACAAAAACGTCTTTGTTTTTAAATTTTAAAAAGCTATTTAAAGTACTACTGTGTGTAAAAGGATGCAATACAGAGATTTAGCAGGGGAAGCTCTCACTTAGGTATACTCGGGGCAGGAGGAGTGTCCCACAGCACACAGTGTGAGCATGAAACCGCACAGTGATGTCCCCTTTCACCCCCCATTTCAAATGCAACATCTGCATTTTCTCTTACCATTGTAACAGTATTTAAGTACAGTTAATCACTGAAAGAGCATTGAATTTTAGTGGATTTGCCTGTCCATAAATTACCTCTATTTTTTACTGATGGTTAGTATTGGTTTATACTTACTCTACTGAGGCTAACAAGTTTTTTAAAGATGTGAGCAGTAAGCACTAGTATTTAAAGTTTTAAGTTTTAAATATATATATCTTCTCACTGCAGCTTTTCTCTTTTCTTCTCCTTGCAACTCTTATTAGCCAAAGCAAAGGAAGGAAGAATGGGAGTGACAGGAGATTCAATTTGCAAGTGCTGTAATGTAAATTCAGTGACACTAATATCAACCCCTACTGAATTTTTGTATTTAAACTGCTGCTAAACTTCCTCACACTGAGAAGAGTAATTTAATTTTCTGAGGAACAGGAGGAAAGCTGTCTTAATGTAGTGTCCAGAATGAGAAACCATGCTGGACCAGAAGAAATGGATTTTAACTTTTGTTTTCTGGGTGATTCTTTTAAATGTAAAATAAGTTTTTTCCATGTAATTCAGAGTCAGGCAGTTAAAAAAATATTATAATGTACCTTTCTGTTATGGTTTGACTTGTTTTGAAAAAAAAGTATGGTAGGCTCTCTAAATAATCACAATAATTTTAATAAATAAGTTATGTGAGTGACTACAATTTTTAACTGGATCAATAGTCTGTTTGCTTATAATATTGCTAAGTAATGTAACACACATGGCAGATCTTGAACAATTGCTGTGTTTGTCTGTCTGTATCTAAGCAGAGAGGTCATAAATCTTAAGAATCTCAATGTATTTCCTTCAATGTAATTTAAACCGATATAAGATTTTTACTGTGGTTATGGTCAGGTTTCATAACAGCAGTGAAAAGTAAACCACATTCAAGCTAGTGGTTTGAAATCTGTGATGTCTCCAGTTGGTATTGCTTGATAAAGAGAGAAAAATACAAAGGACACAATTGATTGGGCAAAGATGGAAACAGACACCTAGCCATCTCAAGAGGGTTATAGTATATGAAGGAAACAGAACACAGAAGAAAGTTACAGTGGTGTAAGATGTAAAAGTTACAGTGTGTAAGCACTGTAGGAGATGTTTGATTACCATAACATAACACTTTTTTTGTAAAATGATACTTTTACCTAATGTATTCAAGAAAAATATTTTGAGTGCATGAGCTGTGCTTTATTCTTAAAAGATGTTTTGTAGTCCTCAATTTGATGCCTGAACAGCAATATTCCACTAACTGCTACTGTGTAGAAATTACTATAAAACGCTGTATCTATTTTTCATTCTTAGACATAGATTTTGTGCACTGACTATTTTGTATTTGGTTATTTCTAACAGTTTCTTAGATGGTTGATACTGGGCTCCAAAATAAAATCTGTGAGAATGCTATTTAAATAACAGCTTAACAGTATACTAAAACTTACTACAGCTTGCATTTATAGGGAACAAAGAGACTTACGTCAGCTCCTGTGGGAAGCTGTCAGCCCATAAAGGCTTATAGGATTCCTTCCATAAACTACTTTTTGCTCTTTAAGTCTTTTTTTTCTTAAGTAGTTTTTAGTTTTAACTGGTAAGATTCTGTATTTTGGAAGTTTGGAGGGATTGTTTTGTCCCAGGCTGCATCTCTTTCCATCTTTATCTGTCATCTCTATTAATGGCATGACTGATCATTTGGTCAATCAGTGCTGAGGTGACACCGTCTTTTCTGTGGCTTTATCAGACATGCAGCCATATTAAAATTGTTAGAATAAAGATTACCTGATCTATTCTGATAGTTTGTCTGTGTCCATTTTCAATGAAATTTACTAAACACATTGTCATTTATTAGAGTGGTTTGGAATGCATGTTTGTACTGTGTAGGACTAAGCAGTAACTATTCTCTTTTAAATCAAATAAAGGTTCTGGTGTTTAGCAGCTATTAACCTCAGGGCCCATGAATCAAGTTCTGCTTGAGAAACAAAGAGTCGATTCACAGACAGTTAGAGAACTACTCTTCTATGCAGAATTTAGACTCTGAAACATCTTTGTTCTTTTAAAATGTGTTTTTAGTTTTAATGAAATAATTCTTATTTTTCCTTCAGCATCTTATGACCAAACTAGTAAAATAATACAAGGAATACTTTTATCTTAACTACTTTCTGTGATCAAATGCTTTTTAAAAAAAAAAAAAATTCTCATAGATTGCTAATTGTGAGGGTTTTCTGTGCCTTACATTTTCATTATCCTACAGTTAATGTAACAGAATAAGTAAAAAGTCTCTGTTTCACTGTTTGCTGGTCCAACTCTATTTTGCATATTATTCATCAAAAGTGATTACTGTATGTAGTGTGTTAGAAGTAAGAAAACTGCATCTTTGTATGGGTATGTTCAGCAAAATAAATCTTCTTTGTCTACCAGAAAAGGAGGTCTAGGGAAAAGTATGTATCCTTCTGTAGATGGTTATGAATGGATATAGAGCTATTCATACTGTATGGTATTAACAGATTTTAAACTGTGAAAACCAAGGAGGGAATATATAACCAATAGAAGAGAAGAAAAACTTACATTTTCTTCTAAAAAAGAAAAAATCATCAGTACAATGGAAGAGATGGTCTGTATTCCTGAAAGTAACCTGGTTTAATTTGGTAAATTAAACACTTTAACATTCAAATAATCATACAGCTTGTCCATACACAACCAAATTACTTCCTAGAAAAATAAATGAGCATCTTTGATTTTATCCTTTTAGTACAACCTAAAACCTATTATAATCCCTCAAAGGAGAATTATTAAACTAAACAATCGTAACATGTTTAATGATGATCTGCTAACAAAACATTCTAGCTAATCTCTGATTAGTGATCACATTTTGACATCAGTTCAAAACATAGGAAAACTGAATTCTTTAAGACATAAGCCATCTCCAAAAAAAACCCAATTTCTGTCTTCACTTACTTTCTTTAGTACTTGACAGTGGTGAAGGCAAACAGATCTTGAACCAGAAGATCAATCATTCACTTTGGACAAAAACAGATTAGAACTTCCCAAAGTGCCATATTACTTACATGGTCTTTTATATAGTGGACTGTAGACTTACAGACGTGGTAGTAATATTTTTCATCCTTGCTTATTGTACAAGACTCTATTTTTTAATAGACTTTAATTTTCTTTCAATCACCCTTGCATTTCAGGCATTTTTATTTTTGTATAACTATAAAATACTCAAATTGAAGTGCAACATACATAGAAAAAAGGGTTTAATAAAGAGTTCCATTACACAATACAAATAGAAATTCCTTTGAAGAGAGTTGCGTTTTCTTTACAGTAATAATAAATGGACATTTGTATCCATTGGAGAGGCAGAAAACATTAGTTTCTCTCAATAACACTGGAGCAGAATTGTAGTATATGCCTGGGATCCTTTGGGGTAGTCTCTCACCACAGCAGTTTTCATTTAAAAAGTAGTCTTTTCCATCTGTATTACATATAGTATTACAAACCATATTTGTATAAAAGAAAAAAAAATCCTTTAATCATAATAGGATCATGGGACTAAAGTTGGGAAGTAAGGAGTTAAGAATCTGTCCACAGATTTTTCATCCTTTGTCTTATGATAAGGTAGGTTCAATGCAACAAATCTTTTAAGCTATTTTCCATTTGAAAAGGGATCTAAAAATCACTGTATAGTGACCACACAGTCTGTATGTTAGCCAGCAGTGTCTGCTTGCAGTGTTAGTAGCTACAGCAAATTACTAAGGTGCATTAAGAGCCTTTTGTCAGTACTGGTGTTTCCTTCATGATAGGATCTAAGTATATTGACAGAGGGGTATACCACAGTTACTGAGGCCTGCGGGTATTGTCCCTCTGACATGAATTAGTGTGGGTTAATAAAGCTGTAAATTGAAAACATGTTTTGACCATGGAATTAATGTGAAACATTGAAAAGGATTAAAAAATTGATAAGACACTGATTTGTGACACAAATGCTTAATGATATTTTCACTGTTCAGAAGTACTACGTTTCCATTTGATATTCTAATGCATTATGACATCAACATCACACCAAATTTAACCTGAGACAGCCAACATTATACTTTTTCTTTTTTTTTCCTCTGTAGTGAATAAATAAATTATTTGTTCATATAAATTGCTATTTAATTTAACAATAGGTAGTTATTTAATCTCCATTTGTACTTGCAGACGGTTTGACAAATCTTTGGAAAAGTGGCGGCTTTTTCATTGTGACATGAAGAGCTTTAATCATTGGCTAACTGAAACCGAAGAGAAGCTGTCAAGAGCGCAGGTAGAGGCTGGAGATGTGGGTCATGAAAAAACCAACAAATTTCTCCAGGTATGATTTGATTAACCCATTTCCTGTTATTCTACAGTGATTATAAATTTGCCGGTCTGGGTACTCTGTATAGTTTCGCAATTCATGTAAGGAGGATTTCTAGTGCTGACTGGCCAGTGACAATTTTGGTCAGATATTCCTATTGTCCTTGTTGACTAAGGATTTTCACTACTTTGTTTTAAAATACATTTTTAAAAGATGAAAAATAGAGGATAAATTGGTATATTGTGGCTCTTCCATAGTTACATATTTGTTTGGTCTTTATTTAAAGTGCTCATTAATTTCCATTTTGTACTTATGACCAGCAGAAGTATCAGACTTAATTTTAAAATCTTGTGGAAGAAATGTAATTAACCATTGAGCTCTACAAAATATATTCCATGAACTATGTCTTGCAAGTATTGCTTATTTTGCCTGTTTCATGTTTTAATCAAAGAACCTCGAGGATGCTTTTTGTGAAATGCATTGTGACAGAATAGCCACTTAGTTCCTATGTGTCCACTTCCAATTTGTATGCTTTTCATCTTGCAAGTTCTTTGAGCATCATAAGGAAAATAATAACTCTAGTTTCTTGGTAGTTTATTTTATTTCCCTCTTGTATGACAGAAATGGTAATGGGTATGAAGAATTAATTCTAAACTGATGTTTTCAAGTTGATAGGTTCAGCCGAATAACATGGCTTGACTAAAGTCTGGATTCATGTTATAAATTGCTACCCATGTATAAGAAAAAAAATTCTGTTAAACTAATTGGCACTTGTACACTTGAATTGCTGGACTGAATTACTGGATTTCAGGTTGAAAGAATTTAGGGCTATCTAATATTAAAGGTACAGTTTTGTTTTGAATGCAATACTAATATTTTTGGCATACAGTTAAAAAAATAAATCAAGTCTTTTGAATTTTAATATTTAAAGTCAACTTTTTAAGATTTAGGCTACTATTTCTTGACTGTAAAACTGCTGAATTGAAAAGGAAACCAAATCATGCAGTACAAGTATAAAAAAAAGTTGTAACTGTTAAGAAATACATTAATCTGAAGTAGTTAAAATAGCGGATAAATATTTTTCTGCAAATGACTATCAATGCTTTGAACACTGAAGAAGTCTAAGATCTGGCTGACAAAACAGAATGTGATCAAGGAATTAAAGACGCTCTTTACTGTGTATATAAAAAGTGTATTTCCACTGAAATCTCATCTCCCTTTCTCTATCCCACAGTTTTAAGCAATTCTTTGAAAAACATATAAAATACTAAAATAAGGCACGAGTATCTATGTGGTGAATACAGTGTCACAAAGCCTTTCCCTTTCTTCTTTGCTTCACCTCTACTCCATGACCCTTCTTAGCACTATTCTGGTAACCTTGAGCAGCTTCAGATGAACACTTCTTAGAAAAAAAAACAGACCCATGGAAAAAGTGTTTGTCTCCTTTTTTCTAACCCCTTTCTAAAATGGTATTTTCTCTCTGAGAAAAGGTTGATTTTTGAGAGTGCCCAGACCAAGGTAAGACCTATCGTAGGTGTTATAAATGCACTGGGCGGGTAGCACATTTCACAGTCCCAACAGATCAGAAACATTATTTTCTTGTCACCATTGAGAAAGAAGTTCCAGCTGAATTGAACATCACACTGAAAGACCCCAGGATAATGCCTTGTTATGCAGAAGCTTATGTTTCAGTGTAGAATACGACTGCTTCCATTTTACATTTCCCTTTGACGTAGCCTCCTTCTCATCTGTTATCCATTTGTTATTTTCTTATGCAATATGTGAGAATATTTTGAGCATATCTTTGCAGAATGGTTTTCTGCTAAGTTTTCTTTTTGCAGTCCATCAAGCTTTTTCTTTCTTCTTTTTTCCCTTGTGTTAGAAATCCCAGGAAGTCACAAATTTGTCCCTCAAACATTTCGTTTAGTTCAGTACAACAGATGAAACTACCTTTCAAATGAAAATTTGGATAGTGTGAAAATATTCCATTTAACCTCAAGAATGTGGACCCAATGTCAGTTAACATTTATTTGTGAAAGAATGTTTAGTCCAAGGTTGCATTGTCCCATTCTCTTCATTGGTTCTCTCTTTATTTTGCTGGGTCTTATTTGAAAAGTATTAGGCTTCTGTGAGATTGACAGAAGAGATCATTAGAATTTCCATTAAGTAAAGAGTTAAAACAGCTGAGCATTTTGATTTACTAGATTAGCAACTTGTTTTATTAATGAGATCATGCTGCTTCATGAACCATATTCAGAATTAACAGGATTTGCTTGAAAATGCTTTCACAAGCAAGTGAATTATCTTGTATTCAACAAGGAACAAGAAAAAAACTATACAAAACATTCAGATGTGTAATACTATTTCTAGGTAAGACTACCTTAGAAACGTAAAGATTAATGTGTTCATTAACATTCTGTAAATACATAGAGTCAAATGTTAATGTAAAATGAACCAGTCAACAGTATAATTAGGTGATTATGTTAATATAGGTTAAGAGGTAATTACATTCTTTTAGGTGTATTTGGGGAGGGGAGGTGTGTTCCTTTTTGCTGTACAATAGCATGATATTCAACAACATTTATGCATTATATGTAATGTGAATGGAACCTAATAATAGAATTGTTTCATTTCAGGTCATGAATACTTAAATACTCTTATTGTGAATTTTTCGCTAAGAGTTTTTGAGAGCAGAACTTGCGGTGTTGAAAAGAAATACCACATTTCAGTTTTTAAGAAATTGTAATTGACTTCTTTTATGGTTAGAAGACAGAGGATTTAAAAGGATGTTTTACAGATAGCACATCATATAAACCCTTTATACATACTGAACTCTGTGTTGAAAGTAGTTAAAAGATTTTTTTTGGCTCTCATTATTCTGACTGAAAGGTTTTTCTGTCTCTTCACTCCTTAATGTTTGGCGACTTTAACTTCTTCAACTTCCTGCATTTGCACTTAGCTTACTTATTTTTGTGCCAAGACTGAGATATAGTTCAGGTAAACATCTACTCCCTGATGTTTACCCCCTTCCGTTCTCATAGGCTGCAGTCATTTTTCCTATTGAATCTCATTCGGTAAACCAAAGCCGCACTTTTGGACTCAATGATCTTAAAGGTCTTTTCCAACCTAAATGATTGTATGATTTTCTAATCTGTTTTCATATGGTAGTTAGACAGCTTGAGTCTTATTTCCTGTGCCTATTCCTTATTCTGGAACATGAATTCTCAAAATAGCACACTATTATGCAAACTGAAATATTATCCACACCATCATCAAGATAGCTCAGGTGCTTTATTTCATGGCTGGATCTTACCATAGCTGAATATTAGAATATCATTTGCAATCATCTATCTAAAATTTGTTGTGGGTTTTTTTGTGGTTTGTTTTTTTTTTTGTGGTCTGCCTTGTGGCACCAACCTACATTCCATTTCACATGCAAAAAATAAGTAAAGGTTGTACTGGAAATTAATGCCAGGTTAATATGCAGCAAAGAAGCAAAGAAGAATTATTTGCAGGGACAAGGGTTCTTATGTGTCATAGATAAATGCTAAAAAGACATCTACAAAAAGAGGAATTCTTCAACAGTTTCAGAACTAGACTGTCAATTTACATTCCTAAATCATTACCTGAGAATTTAAAATTAGTATTCTTATTTTAAAAAAATATAGAACATCCAGAATGTTTATTCTTTACACTTGTATTAAGATTTCTCATCAGTCTATATTTGGTATCCACTTTTGGGCTGCCAGTTTATTTTATTATTGTAAGTGGTGCGGGCTTTTTTTAATAGTAAAATAATTAGGTTCTGTGTCTGAATTTTGAAACAATTTCTTTGTGTTCCTGATGTTCATCTATTGTGACTGGTCATTGATGGGTACTTCCCTCTAAATAGGCAAGGGCTGGACTTTATTTTCTATAATTTCTTTGTTTCAAAAACATTCATAGAATCATTTAGGTTGGAAAAGACTGTTAAGATCATTGACCTTTAAGATGAACGAGTCCAACTGTATTGCTATTCTATAATTTTTAATTTCTCAAGTATTTACTTTCATTTATAGGCATAAATATCAAGGACATTATGTTTATTGTTTAGGGTAATAGATGACCTTAAAAATCAGTAAGATTTTGAAATTATTGGGTGGTGGCACCATTAATTACACTCAGCCTTCTGAGAATACTGTGGATATAGAAATTTCTTGTAAGTTACAGATCTCTCTTAAATCGTGCATATGTTGAATTGTCCAGCATTTACATTTTAGAGTACTTATCCAAACCTGCAGAGGACTTGTGAATGACTCAAGCCTTCTCTAGACCTTCCTTCTACTGCATTATAATGACAAGAACTTCACATTTTTGTCTTGTAGATGTTTAAAGAAAAAAGATATAGAGGATAGAGGTTTCAGTGCTGAAAGTCATGATCATGCTAATAATTCCTCTCTTTTATATCTAAATTGGATTATATGGATATTGATAATTTAATAACCAGTAAATTTAAATGGTTCTTTCTGGAATACAACACAAGTGGAGTCAGAGGATATGGGAGAAAACAAGTGTTACAGTGCTTGAGGTCACATATTCTCATAGCACAAAACCACAGTGGTAAGTGGGTGGATAGTTTACTCTGTTTTCCCCCCAGATATAAAACTTGTAAAAATAAATTTTTATATAGTAACTGTGGGTTTCATATTTTAGGTTTTGCATTTTAGGTTTATTTCCAGTTTTGCTGAGTGATAAAGGTTATGCCAATAGTCTCTGATTCTTCTTGTTCCAGTCTGGATTCCATTTGGATTCAAATGGCTCAGTTTTGTTTCATTTGAATCAACTTTGTTCCACCTCATTCAATTTTGACCAGTGTTTTTTGGTGTTATGAAATATTTTCAGAGAAATGCTAGATATGTAGCAAAATATTCTTTCTGGTTAAAGAAATGTTTATAATTGCTTAATGATTCTACAAGAGATAGAACATAGAGTGTGGAATCAATGAGGAACCAAGTTAGCATTGTTTTGAAGGAATCTTTAATTAGAATGATCATGGTACATACTACAACATCCTTCATATTGCAAGGGCATATTTTGAAGGATATAGATCTGGAAGGAATATATTATTGGTTAATATTTTATTAATACCAAAAGCACACAACTCCCTTGCTACTATGTTAAAACCAGTCTGTCTTATTACTATTTTATTTTTTAATTAAGGTTCTCCTTGCAATTTTATACATCCCCTTAGTACTTTGACTAAACGTTCTGAACTGAGCACGAAAATATTCTAAACATGATAGCCAGCCTACATGAATGTCATCAGTTCTTACTTACATATTGACTGGATCATTTATTCAGAGAAGCTTACTGGTTTTGTTTTTGCTGAGTATCACCCTCTCATCAAACACCTCTGAGTGCAGCATGATGCTGCTCCTAAGAAAGAAGACCTAGACTCAGCAATATCCCATGGATTTCAGGTTTCTGTCCATAGTTTCTAAGGTTTCAGTAGAAATGTTTCAAATAATATGTGAGCTCTGCATCAGACACCTGGACCTTAACTGAGCAAAACAGTTCTTTTTCTGGTTTAAGGTCATCTTAAAACATAAACTTATGGACCCTTCTTGATTGAAGTAGTATAGCAATGGAAAGACTTCACTTTCAGTTAACAAGAGGATGACATCACAATTTGTAGCATAATAGTTACTGCTTCTTTATTATGACAAGCAAAATACTAAATAGTACTGTAATCTTGATAAGTAATCCATTTCTGGATATATAAAATTCCTAAAAATTTTCTTTTACTGTTAAAAGATTCCTCACCGTTGTTGCTACTACTACTATTGATGTTAAAATATCAAAATAGTTTATCCTGAATTTGTAGTAAAAATATTTTCTTGTCATGTCAAGCTGTAAGAATTATTATTGTATAATAATTTTTTTCTGCTCTACTACACACAGTTCTACATTATTCTTCATTGCTAATTTACTGTATCCTATTTTAATTAATTTGTTGCTACTGATAGTAGGACATTAAAATGTCTGAAGGTTATGAGAAATAATAAATTTAAAGTTGCTTGTGTGGTTCTACCAATTCTTGCACCAATAGATGACAATTCATAGCTTATATTTAGATTTTATCGTAAATCCTGGCCCTGTTTATTCAGATAACCAAATTAAGCCATGTAAGTAATTAGGATGCATTTTTCAAACATTTCATTATAAAACTTTTTGAAATGACTATCAGTACACATAGATGCATAGTAATGTATTTTTTATATATGACAAGAATGAATAAACTTTTTTTTTTCCTGTCTTGGAGAAAAAAATGTTCTTGGACTAGATCAGTCAAACTTCCTGTAACTGCCTCAGCTATTTGGGAATTCATCCTCACCAGTTTGAGTGGTTATAGAGTATTAGCACGTGGTGATTTGGGAAAGAGACTGAGGCTTATACCCATTTTAAAAGCATTTTTTTATGCATGTGTAATAAAAACTAAAGGAAATGAAGGATGCAAGTTTTGCATACTAATGAATTTGTCTTACTTTCAGGGCTAATCTGGACATTTATAATCAGTGACATGTACAGATAATACATTTCAGATTCAGAAAATTTTTTAATGCTTTTGCCATGGTATAGATAGAGTAGTTAATCTGACTGTGTGTTGGAAGTTTTGGGAAATGAGTGACTAAATGAATGACTACTTTGAAGGAGGATGATATTGGTTCTTTTGCCTGACAAAACATTCATCTGGTTTGCTTCTGTAAGTCTTTCAAAAGTATATCTTATATTGCATCAGAGATCATTATGGCATATGATTAAGTCTGTGGGTGTTGATGCATAGATGCATAGGTAAGACAAATTTATGAGACTTGAACTTAATGACTGGTCAGTCTGGGAGTCTTTCTACGTCTTCTGAGGTGAATGATTAGCCATTAAAAATGCTTACATGAAACAATTGGTGAAAGTAAGAGTCTTGGGGAATAACTTTCTATACTGTTAGTTATATAAATTAGTACGAGTAGGTTTTGCTGTGGCCCTTTTTGTGGATAGCTTTATTAATCTTATTTCATCCCAACAGATTTGGCAAACAGTGTACATCACATACAGCTTTTCACCACCATCTTATTTTAGACTAGAGACATAAAGTAAAACCATATAGTAAGCACGCTGGACAAGACAGCAGGCTAATGCTATGTTGCTTTAAAAGGGGAACTGTTTAAAAAAAAAAAACAAACCACAAACCTGCGTTATGAAAAACCTTAATGTTTACACAGAGCAGACAGCAAAGGATCAGTATCTGCCGTTAAACTCTCTAAAAAATACTTTCGTTAAATTTACTTATCCTAATTTTTGAAGTTGAATTTTGTCAGATTGTGACAAACAGTTTTTTGTCTTTTGCACTTAGGTGTTTTACAGTGAGTTTCTCTTTACTGACAATCTTTATAGGCACCTTTGTGGAGGTGTTTGTTCATTTGTTTGTTAATATAAGAAGAGTCAAGGTAACTGGCTATGAGTTTGACCAGGTGGATGGGTGGATATTGAAGAATGGAGTTTTTAACCAGACTATTTTACTATTCATTGTTCATTTCAGATAAACTTGTCAGTTCATTTATTTCTCCAGGTGTTATGTTATATAGAGAGACAGAATCTAGTAGGCGTGGAAATAGTGGTAACATGCTTGAGTTGTTTAAATAAAATATTTGCTTCTGCTCTACAGAAAAGCTCGAACGTACTTCTTTCCTACTTAATATTTGTGTGTGAGATCCATCTGTAGGCATCTGTATTTGAGTTTGTAATCCTGATCTTCCTTTGTAGACAAAGCGAAATAGGCACTTCTAGGGTGAAGGTCACCTGACCTTTCTGAGATACCCAGAATATTTGAAAGAGAACTGTGACAACATTGGATGTGTTAACTTCTCCAGAAAAAAATTGAATTCAAATCTTAGTGGTATATTTTGTTCTGTTGTTTGGGCTTTTTTTAAAGAAATTATGAGCAGTCATGAAAATATAAGAAGATGAAAATATTTAAGAATGAATTTACTTCAAGTGTGCTCCTTCTCTTGCATGCATATTTCATCAGGTTTTGAATATTCAAGGATTACTAGTACTAGTGAACCATTACTTATACTAACCAGAATGTATTGCAAAGTAATGTATTCATGCTGAAATAAATACATTTTCATAATTGGACTAGACATTTTGCCACAGTACAAAGATAAAATTCACTGAATGATTCACTGCATGTAGTAGAGGAGAATAAAAATCATTTAAATGAGTTGCATTTCCAGCGTGTTCAGTGAACACCAGAAGTATTAATACTAGAATTCCTAGGGTTTTGTGGCCTGTAGTTATCTGTAAGTTCCAATTAAAATGTTTTCCACCACATAGGGCTTTATAAGCTGTTTCTTTTTTGTGTGAATTCTCAGCTGTTTACTAAGGTCTACACACTACACCTATTTCCCTGTTAGTGATCAATAGTATCTGGTTTTCTTTATCTGGTTGCCTTCTTTTTAAAATAAATTTTAAGATGTCATATTTTTAAGAATTCCCACCTTCTGTCAAATTTGTTTAAAATGAGTGAGAATATTTAAAACTATGGGGTAAGGTTAGGGTGCAAGGCAGACCAACAGATAATCAGAGAGCTCAATCATATAAACATAAAAAAATCGAGTAAAAACTGGAAAAATTATTTTTCCAAAAGTAGTTTCTTTAAAACTATTTGACCTGTTTTGATAAAGAGTTATCAAATACTTCATTGCCAACAATTACTTGTCAGAAACCATTTTAAATGGAGGATACTTCTTTCTATTGTCCTGTTTGGAGCTCTGTGAACAAATCTGTTCTCACTTTTTGTTGCTTTCATCATGTTGGCTTGCAGTGGTGTATGCAATTAATTATCTTTCAAAAACTAAAAACTAAAAAAGAAAAAATAATTGTATTATTTCAATAAAGCTTAAGACAGAATTTCAGGACAACATTAGTATATTGAATTTGTAATCCTGATCCTGTAATTTATAGTAGATACTATTTGATCTTAATCCTTTTTTTCTACTATACTTCTACAGGCAGCAAATATTATATTACCTAGTTACTCTTCTAAAAAAAATGACACAATACAAATATGCTGTAGCTTCTCACTCAAAATCTGAGCTTGCAATGGATGAAAAAAAACCTGTATAAAAACTACACAACTTTTTAAATCTGTTTGGGTTGTCACAATAGAAGTGAGATGACTATAGAAAACAATTTTTTGTCTTATAGATCTAGGTATTTTGCATTTGCTGAATATCTTCTAAATTCAAACAATAATTCTGCCTTGATTCTGATTAAAAGGGAAAATAAACATGTTCCTTTGCCACACAAAGTCAGCCTGTTTAAAAGCTTCAATTTTTATTGAATGATTTAAGGATGTATAATGAATTGTGGAGTGTGGCAAATTCCAGTTTACGCATTGATTGGAACAAGAACGTAACAGACTGTTGTATTCATCATCTGACTATATTAAATTTGAGATGTACATATATCAGAATTTTGCTAATTTCAGAATGGTTTCTTGGGTTCTGTTTTGTTTTTTAATGAAGGCAGCAAACCATTACAGTACATTAATCTATAGAGGACACTCTTGTCAAAAAAATGCTAAGAGAAGGGAAAGAAGAAATGAAAGAGAACATGTTTTGGGCAGCCTTTCCAATATACAGTAACTATATTAGGATGCAAATATCTGCCAATTTCACAACATTATGAGGTCTCACCATATCCCCTCTAAAAATGGACAGTCAAAATCAGTTATGATTTAGCATTTTCATGGAAATATAGGACAAGAGAACATTTATAGAGGAGATGTACTGAAACTGGGCAAGGTTCTGCTATTGGGGTGGTATTAGAAGTGAAGTTAAAATATTCAGAAAAAAATTTGGTTATGTAGTAAGAATATTTCTGAACTGCAGGGTCCTAAGGTCAGCAGAGGGCTCTTTGTATTAATTTGCCCAATTTGGTTATATAGTAAGAATAGTTCTGAACTGCAGGGTCCTAAGGTCAGCAGAGGGCTCTTTGTATTAATTTCCCGTTGTTGTGGTGGAAATGGGAACTATTACCCACCTGTGTTATGTAAGACAGTTCATACAAGTTTTGTTTTATTGAAAGCTGGAAATAGATGCTGACTCTTTAATATAAGTTAGGTGATCCATTTTATTTATTTATTTTTCATTATTTGTTGGCACCGGACAATGATGTTCTATTGCCTTCCATAGTAAGACAGGGTGGTTCTCTATTCCGTCTTAGCAGCTAGACTCGAAGAATATATTAATGCCAGCTACTGCTTTTTTGCTAAACTATCTGACTGTTTCTCATTATGACGCTCATCCTGTGTCCCACAGTTCAGTCCTTACAGATGTCTCAAATGAAAAGCAAATATTGTTCCACTTGTCCAGCCTTTGTGGAGCCATTAGATCACAGTTGATTTCTGGAGACTGTAAGATAAGCTAAAAATTCTGATCACAAATATTTTCTTGCTGTACTTTTGCAATAAGCATGACACCTATCTGAAATAGTTTGCATAAGACATTTTTCCTTTAGCTGGTTTGTTTTTTTTTTTTACAGATGAAATGGAAAAGATCTGTTCTGTACGTAAATCATTTGGTTTATTGGGAGGGTTTGCTAGTAAGTGTTTATGTGATGTTTTTAGTACTGATATTTGAGTAAATTGACACCTTTAAGAAGAAATACAACTAGGGTTATTTTGTTATAGATGTGTCTGAGGCTGAAAACAGCAGGAAAGCCCTTTACTTGTGTCTTCAAAGGCAAGATCCTTTTTGGAGTAAACTTTGGGGGGATAAAAAAAAAGAAAACAGAAAGCAATCTGATTTAGTAGACCTAACTTACCAGAGAGCAAGATTTTTTCAAAGTTCACCTAAACCATTGAAGAACTTTTTGTCTTTAAGTAGTCTACCAGAAGCCTTAACACACATTAAAATCTGTTCTGAATGAATGAGTATTTGGTAGCTCTTGTATAAGAGTAGAGTACACCTCAGGAACTGATCTGATAACACAAAGTACTGTTGTGTTTTCTATTAGGTTACAAAGGCTTCGGGACCAGGGGAGTTTGTCTGTAATTGGATATTGTCTGGTGCAGTGGGGCCTTAGTTTTAGCTGGGCTTTCTCTCCAGAGGTCAGAGCTAGAACTATACTGGTTGCAAACATTGCATTTGTGATCAATACAGAACAAAGAGTTTAGGAGTAGACTGAAAATACTGATTGTGATTAGTTTTAATAATTTCGTGATTTATTTTGATGATTTTAGAATCTATATTGTCAAAACTATATACTTCAATTAAAGTGGGTACTCTAGCGTCCTGGACCCATAGGACATATTATTTATGTACTGATCTCATTAGTATTTATGTACTAATCTCATTTATGATGACTGACATCATCTTTTCTTTTGAGTCTTTCCTTAGCCCTTACTATACTACTGAGTGTTACAGGATTTAGAGACATGGACCAACTCATGCACCTTGTGATATTGTTGCAACCCTTAGCTGCCTCAAAGCCTGCTCTGGTACTTTCTAAATTTACTGTCACTACCGTATTTCATTACCTCTTCTGTAACTGTAATGCCTTCAGCAATGGCCCCTGTTACACAAGACTGATGATTCTCAAAACCCTTCTCCAACCCTGCCGTAAGCAAGGGAAGCTATGTGAAAGTGCTTTTGTGTCTGAGTGCTCTGCAATATGACAACAGAAGTGATATTATAAGTTTGAATAACACAGTTCGGCAAGAATATCAGGTCAATGAAATTAAGCTGATAAACTAATTATCTTTATGCCTGTTCATTTGTTTTAAAAAGGAAAGAAATGTCATGACCCAAACAGTATCATTTTGTTTTAAAAATCATAATAGAAAAACAATCCAACAGTTAATTCTGGTGATGTTTTTGCTAGAGGAAATCATGCTTTTGGAACATAGCAACATTGACAGTTTGAAAATCCTAAATTATTAATCAGCAAATATCAAATAGAGGTAGTGTTTAGTGTATAGCCAAGAGCTTGTTACTGAGATTTTTTATGTCAAAACTCTGTGGATCTGTTAAAATTAGTACTGTAGTTTCTTTTATGATGGACGATACTAATAAAAAAGGAACTTTATGGTGGTCTACTGTAAGTCTTAAGAAAGTTAGAGGAATAAATGTATCATCCTGATAATCATTTCATTCTTAAAGTGAATAATATAAAAAGGAGTACTCTTTTTTGTTTTTTTTCTCTAGAATCCCCAAAATCTATGAAAGAGGCAGGTCCATGGAATATGTTTAATATTTCATATTAATAAATAAATATTTGTTGTTAAACTGAAAGCTAATATTTTTTAATGGCTATTTGTACTTCATTTATGTTTGAAATGCTGCTAACATTACATCTATGTTACAGTGTTTTTCCATGATAGAATTCCAGTTTATTTTAAAAAGCTACAGAAAACACTAGAATTAACATTTTCCATGTTTTTTTTCATATATTCATAGTCACTATTTAATTAAGTTAATAAAGAAATGAACAGAATTTTCAGTGCTCTTTAGTGTATGACTAAACCTAATGATTTTGCAGATGACTTGATGTTCCTGACTTTGTCCATCTTTTACAATATCTTTCTTCTACTGTAGCTGCAGAATTTCAGTGACAGCTGTATTTGAGAAAAACACAGAGGAAACACAACGTCCCCATTTCTTCCACAGAATCACAGAATCATTAAGGTTGGAAAATACCTTTAACATCATCAAGTCCAACTATCAACCCAACACTACCATGCCCTCTAAACCATGTTCTGAAGTGCCACATCTACACATTTTCTGAACACTTCCAGTGATGGTGACTCCACCACCTCCCTGGGCAGCCTGGTCCAATGCTTGACCACTCTCTCAGTAAAGAATTTTTTCCTAATATCCAATCTAAACCTCCCCTGGTGCAACTTGAGGCCATTTCCTTTCGTCCTCTCACTAGTTACTTGGGAGAAGAGACCAACACCCACCTCGCCACAACCCCCTTTCAGGTAGTTGTAGAGAGCGATAAGGTCTCCCCTCAGCCTCCTCTTCTCCAGACTGAACAACCCCAGTTCCCTTGGCCGCTCCTCAAAAGACTTGTTCTCCAGATCCTTCTCCAGTTTCATTGCTCTTCTCTGGACACACTCCAGCACCTCAGTGTCCTTCCTGTAGTGAGGCTCCCAAAACTGAACACAATATTCAAGGTGCTTTATATGTCTTCAAAGGATTTTGTTAACTCCTTTGTCTGTGTCACAATGAAAACTCCAGGCATAACTGATTCTTTACCACTTTCCTCTGTCTACTATTCTCCTGCTTTCAGATCTTTTTCAGAATTGTTTTTTTCCATTATAATAATCCTCAAGGCTGTGAGCAAGGTTTGCACTCTTTATTCCTAGAGGTAGACTGTACTTTCAATTGTACTGAAAGCTGAAAGCTGCTTCATTTGCTCTTAGGTTACTAACTGATCTCTGTTTCTCTACCAGTGAAGTGTTCTCTGCATTAGTCACCTGTCCCTTAAACTTCTAATTCTGTAAGAACTTTATTCTGCATTCAGGGCTTTTTTTTTTTCCCCCTCCCTAAATACGATTTAAAATAAAAATAGATTGTATACAGATTTTGAGTTCTCTCAGGCTCCAACAGATTTCCTGAAATCCTTGGATACCAGTCAATGTAAATGCAGTGTTTACTTAAAAAAAAAAGTCTGTCAATATACATTTAGAGAAACAATGAAGAACATTAAGAATTTAAAATTAGCAAAGTTAGGATTACGTAATAAATACTAAGATTATTTTGGTTTTTCTGGACACTGGTTTTACTGGAAAATCATTCTGGACACGTTAAATGGGAAACATGCTGCAGTGAAAAGGAGCAGGTAGGAGCATTGCCGTACCCGCATTTCCCCCATATAAGTTAGTTTTAAGGGCAAATAGCCTCCTTGTCATATTTTCATTGGATAATTCTAAAAGAATAAGTGGGATGAATTTAAACATCAGGAAAGGAGGGAGGGCAGCACTGACAACAAGGAATATTGCTTGGTGGAAGTTATAGTCCTGTTTGCCTTGGGAAATTAGAAACTAATCTAGCAATAACTTTGATCGCTTTTACCACATTTATGTTTGTTTCTTTTCAATTGGTTGGTTTCTAGTCAAATCTCAACAGACTTTATACATTTTAAAGACATGACGTTTTCAGATATGACCCTTAGGGTAATCTTCTCAGTGCATTTTCAGAACACAATTTTTGAACAAAATTTTTGTTCTTAATCCAATCTCTAATTAAAAAAAAATGCATACAACTGATATTTTGACAGATAGCCATTATGATTTATAGTATACTTTGTCCTGCTTATATTGTCTGATCATTTGTAATAATGCTCTTAGTGATTGGGGGCAAGAATAACAAATTTAGGAATAAAAATCACTTTAATGAAATGTAATTATCTCATGGCTGTTTGGCTTATTTGCAAATTTTTAAAAGCATCCTAGACTACTTGACTCTCAAATTTGTATCTCTGAGAAAAGTATGTGTTTTCTGGCAGCAGGACTGATTATATTGAGCACATGGCAGCAGGAGAAAAGCAAACGATAAACTTAGTGAAGTTACTGTGAATGTATAAGCTGAGGTTAAATTTTACAATTAATGGAAAGACAGCAAATGAAGTTCTGTTCAACATGATCCTATTAATTTATTTTTTTAAATATATTATATTACAATGGGTTGTACCCCATTCTCTGAAGTCCATATATGACCAGAATATTTGTAAAATTCATGTATGCATATACTACCCCATATTTCTTACATTTGTTCTGAAATTGTTCATGGTACTCCAGAAAAAGTATAATAGCACACAAGCGTGAAATAATATTATAGAGAGAAGCTCAGAATATAAGCTTAAATTCTCTTTCTAAAAGCTCAGAATACAGTAAAATTTATTGCTATGTTTTTGTAGTGTCCTTATGAGTAATATCTGGTGCAGAAAATAAAGTATCAGTTAAAATGTAACAAATCTGGACATTTTAGTTTCTACTTTAGCATCGAAGTTTTTCTAAGTTGCATTTTAAAATCAAAATAAGCATGATAAAAGAACTTACTGTATCATGTTTTATTATGCATTGTAGACCTGACAGAATTGTTCACAGTAGCTAATATGTAGACTGTTTTATCATTTTGTTTTAACAGTATTATCTGATAGAGAGAGAGGGAGATAGGTATTTGTTTAGAATTTTAGAATCTTAATTAAGCTGGTTTGTTTAATTTTATGTGCTTACATTATGTCTGTGTTATTTATAATGTTATCAGTACTTCAAGTAATATATAATTATTTTTAACTTAATATCAGCAGCTATTATATCATGTTGATTTAAAATCTTCTGTTGAAGACCCTTGACCTCAGAGACAATTTATCATGATGGCAGAAATTAATCATGTTAGCTACGCTTGATCTCATGAAGACAGTACAAATTTAGAAACTGTATAAACAGGGGTAGGTAAGGATTTTGAATATTACTGGACTGTCATATCAAATAGTTTCATAATTATTAGGCACATTAAGCAAGTGATGAAGTAATAAAGAGTAGATGAAGTAATTCTTTCCAAAATTCTGCTGCACAATTGCTAATAAAAAATTCTTAAAAAAAAAAGCCAGCTGACTTTTAAAGCATTAAAATATATGTTTAAGTATGAAACTTCAAATTTTGACTATTCTTGGTTTTGACTATTCCTACTTTACTACAGTTAACTCAATCCCTCTTGAATCTATCATTGTGCCGTTATTAGATGGATTGTTGTATTTGATTTGTACTTTGTTTTTAAGTATCTATAGTTTTTAAGATCTTTTTAAGATCTCTCAGATTTTGCTGCTCTTTTATCTTCTGACTTCTAGTAAGTTTTCTCAGATAATAAGGTTGAGAAAAATTATTTTTAAGTATTTTATATAAAAAAGAATATAAAGAGAGTTTAATAAGTAACAAAACAGAAAAATCAGAAAATTAGAAATTGAAATTCAAGTCCTTTGCTTGCCATTGACTAGTATAATATAGGTTTTAAGCTTCTGGCAACAAAGAAAAACCAGGGGAAGCGATGCCCTGTGCATTCAAACAAATTCAGTCTTGCACAGCTGTGATTACAGCAGTGAAAACTTCAGATCTCAACTGCCTGACATGAGAGCATGGACCAGTGATTTCCACACATATATCTGAATATATACATCTAACACATCAGTTTTTGAAGAATGACAGGCCAGGACAAGTACCAATTAGAGTTTAGCAAATAGGAACTAACAAACATGTCTATTTCAGCATAAAATATGGTATGTGGTCATAACAGAGATTGGGAACATTCCCTTTCTGCATGGCATTATTTCCAACGGACCTCTTCAGCTATAAGATGATTTAAAATAAATTCATTCCTATTACATTATTATTACCGTTAAAGTCATTCAGAACAATGACCAATATCTTAGTGGCAAATTCTTCCCCTCCGTTCCATATTTCCAATCCACTATGGTTGTCACTCTAATGTATGCAATCCTAGTATGAGTCAGAAATCATCTGTCATGCTCTATCAAATATATAAAAATTGTCAAATTGTCATAATCAAAAAAACATTTGGGGATAATCTAGAAATTTAAGCATTGACTCCTAGCTGATTATCCTGTTGTCTATAGTCAACAAAAGTCCTAACTTAACTATTACCAAGCTCCATAATTTTTTTATTCAAGCCTTAACCCAAAGTCTAAAAATCATACAGAGAGGTTAGAGATTCTTTGCTGTGGTGTATGCCATCTTAATTTTTTTTTTCATTTGAAATATCTCAACAGCCTCTTTCTTAAATGGAGTGACATAGTGAATGGTTTTTTGTCAGATTTTTTTGGGTGGCATTCTGTTTAAATAAAATCAGTGCTGAAGAATTAAGTTTCTAGTGGCTTCACTGCTTTTCTCTTGCAATTAAGTGAAGTTACAGATGTGAGATGTGAGGCTGAAGCAATTGATAGAAAAGTAAGACCACATGAGAATTTAAGTTATGCTTTTCTCTGCGTCCACAGAGGACTGTGCAGAATAAAATTATTCCCAGTTCTGTAAGGGTATTTTCTAACAATCTTGGAACTCAGAAAGAAATATTTAATACTAACTATGGATTTGAAAATGCAGTACAGCAATGCACATTGTTTTTTTTTCTGGAATAAGACCAAGTTTGATTGAAAGCTGGGCAACACCTTCAGTATTCCTTTTTTCTGCTAAAAGTTTTAAATTAACTTCTGTCAACAAGCAGATTTTTGTTAGTCCAGTGGGACATGATACAAAATGGATCTTCAATTCTGAGCCGGCATATGGTGATTAAAAGTCCCAGTGAGGTTTATATTTCTTTTTTCATAGCACAAACTGGAGTCTGATCTGTTTATGGCTCCTGGGAGAACAATATTATAATAAAATTTTCACATGTGAATGTAGCACTTTTTATACCTTGCATAAATCATTCTGTGAAGAAATTTAACAAGGCTGTACTGGAAGCAAAAGTTGTGCAAGATACACATGATATGTATATGAGACATACTCAGATATGGCTCAAAATCACGTGACACCAAACTCTGCAGAAAATATGGTGGAAGAGGCCAGAAATGAGGGCTAAGATAACTATTATATTAGAAAGATGATCATGGTGATGGGGA
>NW_010552524.1:0-8485 GCF_000687285.1 Phaethon lepturus
GTGATTCTGTGATTCTGTGATACTTGGAAGGCAGGAATTCAAATAGCTGGTGTTATAACAGATAAAACATGCAGAAAAGAGGGATTATTTAAGTGCTGTTTCACCTGGTATGAAACCCTAGTGAGAACATTCAAATCCACAGTTTCTTAACTATTCTACTGTATTCAAATCACAAAAGTGCTGTTTCACCTGGTATGAAACCCCAGTGAGAACATTCAAATCCACATTTTCTTAACTATTCTACTGTATTCAAATCACAATAAAATTTTCAAGAATTTGGATGCTTCTGTATCTTCTTTTAGATATTGTTACTCGTTTTGGGCGTATCTTTCAAAATACTCACCGCATTTACAGAGCCTAAAGAAAAGCAGGACAGATTTCAGACACCGTTTCCAAGCACATTGTTTGGGTCTACTGTATTGAAAGACCATATTAATATATTTATGTAATTGAATATGATTACATTGAAAGCCTAGTAGATGACATACAAGCATATTTTACTTGAAACTATTAAATGACCTTATAATCAACTTGAAATACAAAAAAAAAAAATATTGCTAAATGCCCGACATATGCATATGATTACTGTTCCTGCATTAAGGATATCATTTTAAGCCTTTTTAAAATTCAAAAAAAAAAAACCGAAAAAACTGAAAATTGCCCTCTTAAGAATGTTAAATGAAACTTCTTAGCCTGTATTCTCTAAAAGGAGAGGGAAGACTAAGAAATAAAGTGACTAAGGACTGTACTAATACACACCCAAAAAGGACACTTGATCACTAATTATTCAAAGACACCTAGGTAAGAAAAATGCTGCATGCAAGCTAGTCTAAATAATAAGTACTTGTTATTAAACCACTGTTACACCACTATTACACCACTACTGGTTATTACACCACTTATTGTGACTTTTCAATATATAAAGGAAGCTTAGAAGAAAGATGGAGACTTTTTGCCAAGGCCTGTAGTGACAGGACAAGGGGCAATAGTTTTAAAGTGAAAGAGAGTAGACTTAGACTGGACACAAACAAGACTTTTTTTTACAGTGTGGGTCATGAGACACTGGCCCAGGTTGCCCAGAGGAGTTATGAATGCCCTATCACTGTAAGTGTTCAAGGTCAGGTTGGATGGGGCTTTGAGCAACCTAATCAGTGAAAGATGTTCCTGTCCACCATGGCAGCGGGGTTGGATTAGGTGATCTTTAAAGGTCGCTTCTAACCCAGATCATTCTGTGATTCTACGGTTCTATGAGTTTATGATTCTATGGTTCTCCTTTGTAATTTTTAGCTGTCCTTCAGAAATTTTTTTCATACTTTCTTAGACCAGTATTTCCAAAGGAATTCAAGGATGTTGTGCATTTTTTTAATCCATATTAACAATATGATTGCACTTCACCCTTTTTCTAATAACAAGTAATAACAGTTTTAAACTGTATAATTAAGCACTTCCACAATCTTTGGGGGGAAAAAAATGAAAATCTAGTATAGTAACAGGAAAGAAACATGGGACACAGACTGTCAAACTTAGCTGATATTTTTTAGAATTTACGGAGATTACTGGATGACAGTGAACTTAGAGAGACAGCATTATGTTTTTTCCATTCAATAAATACAATTTCCTTAATTTAACAATGAAGAATTACAGCATCTTAACATTCTGTTTGATTTTTCACTACTTCTTTTAGAAATCTTATATGTATTCTTTCCTTTTTTTTCCTTTTTTTCTTTTTTTTAGTTCTGTTATGTGAAAAGGGGCTATCATGATTCTGTAATTTATGATTTGGACTTCCTTTGCTTCATGAGGAAAGTGACCATAATTTTTTTAAAAAATCTGAGAATTGTATTGCATTGATAATTAAACTCAGATCAATAACTCATATTTGAGATGTTAAAAAAGTCACTGATCCCTGAGGAAAATGGAAAGAAAAGCTTTTCCAAAAAAAGCACAATTTTTTCCCTTTTAGTCTTTATCAGTTACTTATTTGTCTCTTGTTTAATTTTTTACTTATTACGATAAAAAAAGAACAACTATGAAACACATTTGATCAATCTATACCACTGTCCTGGTTTTGGCTGGGATGTAGTTGGTTTCTCTTCCCGATAGCTGGTATGGTGCTGTGCTTTGGATTTGGTATGAGAATAATGTTGCTAACACGCTGATGGTTTTGGTTGTTGCTAAATAGTTGTAGTCAAGGACTTTCCAGATTCCCATGCTCTGCCATCCAGGAGGTGCACAAGTAGCTGGGAGGGGGCACAGCCAGCACAGCTGACCCGGACTGGCCAAAGGGATATTCCCTACCATATCACGTCATGCTCACTATATCAACTGGAGCTGGCCGGGGGCACGAATCTCTGCTTAAGGACGGGCTATCAGTCACTGGGTGGTGAGCAATTGTTGCATTCTGCATCACTGTTTTAATATATTTCATTATCAGTATTATTATTATTATTGTTATCATCATTGTTTTGTCTTCTTTTGCTGTCCTATTAAACTATTTTTATCTCAACCCATGAGGTTTTTCCCCTATTCTTTCTCCTGTCCCAAAGTGGAGGAGTGAGCGAGTGGTTGCGTGTTGCTTAATTGCTGCCTGGGCAAAACCATGACAACCACAAAATTAAAATTATGTGCTAGCTTAGAAGCAACATAAAAGGAAACAGGGTTAATAGTTTTATGGTGTTTTCTATGTTTTCATTTATATTTTTATAATTATTTTGCATAACTATTCACCAGCCATACAGATTCTTACATTTACAGCAAAGACAAAGCATTCCAAGCATGTGTATTCACTACTACATTTCTTTGTCACTCAGATCCATAGATAAGACACCTATGATCATTTTCCCTATAACAAGCTTTCTTTACCTCCAGCTATAATGCATAAATGAAATACATTTCTGGAAGGGTTCAGCACAAGACAGCAAATGATACGAAGAACAAGAAAGAAAACATAAACCCTAAAGTCTGTTGTTACTTTTTTAAGGATGGTTCATGAATTATTAAGGCAAAGCAGGTGTCACTCCGTCATGGTTTGACCCCAGCCAGCAACTAAGCACCATGCAGCCACTTGCTCACTCAAGCCTGGTGAGATGGAGGAGAGAAACAGAAGAGTAAAAGTGAGGAAACTAATGGATTGAGACAAAGACAGTTTAATAAGGAAAGCAAAAGTTGTGCATGCAAGCAAAGCAAAACAAAGAATTCATTCACTACTCTCCATTGGCAGGCAGGGGTTCAGCCACCTCCAGGAAAGCAGGGCTGCATCATGCCAAATGGTTTCTTGGGAAGACAGATGCCATCACTCCAAACATCCTTCTGTCCCTTCCTTTTTCTTTGTCCCAACTTTATATACTGAGCATGACATCATATGGTTGGGAATATCTCTTTGCCCAGCCTGGGTCAGCTGTCCTGGCTGTGTCCCCTCCCAGCTCCCCGTGCACCCCCAGCCTTCTTCCTAGCAGGCCAGCACGAGAAGCTGGACTGTCCTTGACTACTTAGCAACAGCTCAAAACATCAGCACGTTATCAACATTTTCTCATCCCAAATCCAAATCATAGCCTCACAACAGCTTCTGTGAAGAAAATTAACTCTAGTCCAGCTGAAATCAGGACACATTCCAAAACAGTATGCAGCTGAACACAGGCAATCAGAATGCTAACCTAGGGTTCTGTAGTTGTGGATTAAAGATACTGCTGAGCTGCTCTATTATATGGAAAATATGCACTTACAGTGGAGCATGTACATTCAACTTTAAAGTTAAATGTGAATTTTTGACAAAATGAACTTTAGAAACAGTTTGGTTGCTGTAGACTCAAAGCTGCATTTCAAATATTCTGTTTAGAGTAGAATGTAAATACAGAAGGAAATCGCATAGTCTTTTTTTAAAAAAAAGAAGTTTCCTAATTTCAGTTGGGATAGAGTTAATTTTCCTCATGGAAGCTAGTATAAGACTATGTTTGGGATTTGGGATGTGAAAGTATTGGTAACATACTGATGTTTTGTGTTGCTGATCAGCAGTCAAGGACTGTCCAGCTTTCCGTGCTGGCCTGTCAGCAAGAAGGCTGGGAGTGCATGCGAAGATGAGAGGAGACACAGCCAGGATGTCTAACCCAAGCTGTCCAGCAAGTTATTCCATATCATATGACGTTATGGTCAGTATATAAAGCTGGGCAGAAGAAGGAGGAAGAGGAGAGGGGACGTTCGGAGTGATGGCATCTGTCTTCCCAAGTAACCATTACGCATGATGGATCCCTGCTTTCCTGGAGATGGCTGACCAGCTGCCTGCCGATGGAGAGTAGTGAATGAATTCCTTGTTTTGCTTTGCTTACATGTGTGGCTTGTGCTTTACTTATTAAACTGTCTCTATCTCAGAGAGATGTGAGTTTCCTCACTTTTACCCTTCCGATTCTCTCCCTCATCCCACCGGGGATGAGTGAGCGAGCAGCTGAGTGGTGCTTAGCTGCTGGCTGGAGTTAAACCACGACAAGAAGCAAAGTAAAGAGGGTATTATAGGAATTCCAAGATGTCTAACAGCAGTTAAATATGTTCAGAAAACTCATCTCAACCATTATGGCTTCAATGCTAGAACAAGGGATGTGCAGTGACCAACCACGCCTACAGTACTAGGCAGATCAGGGAGTGAGTTTCCTAGCCGACACTCTCTTGAAAGTGACTAAGTGCAGTACGACCAGATGTTAAAAACTACATCTAACAAACTCTTCTCCTGCTGTAACTGCTCCTTCTCCCAGGATCTCTGCTTCAGCATTGTTCAATAATCATTTCCCTTCCACCTTAAGCCTTAATCTAAAATTTATATTCCTGCTCCAACTGCCAGAATTAATATAGTTAATTTGGGAGTGCACCCCTGTAAAATATAAAAAAGACCTCAAATGCTATGTGGAGCAGTCTTAAAAAAAAAAAAGTCAAAAAACCCTTAAAATCAAATGTTTGGGACTTTAAAATTAGCCTAATTTGATGGATATGTGTATCTTGGGAAGCTATGAGAACACTTATTCCTATATGCCACAGAAAAAGATGAGAAATGTGACTAAACAGTAACACATGATGCAGTAATACCATGCATAAACTTGGTTATCTCTATTTCTAGTTACAGGACTGTAAATTAAAAATAGTTTCATTTAAATCAATGTAAAACCAATCCAGTTTCACACTAATTTCCAATGAGAATTGGGAAAAAAAATGTTTATTATCTAATACCTGTTTCTGTAAGGAAAGGTAAGTGTAACTCTCCTACCTCATTTCATTGCCAAACATTTATAAAACCAGAAAAGTTACCTAAATACTATAGATACTCTTTTTTCTTCTTTTTTTTTTTTTTTTTGCTTCTGACTTGTTACCCACAAATGAAGAGTAAAGATTTAATATTTTATATATACAGTACACTTTCCACTCTAGTAGGGCAGGAAACATAATGATGAAGACATGTTTTAATATTTAATTTTAGCTGAAAGTAAACATCAGAATATAATGAAGTTACCTGGAAAAAATCATGCCCCTACATCCACTTTATTGTCTCAGAGATATATTGCCTTGACACACAGAAATTGCGTAGACTTCTGTGTCCATCTCTCTCCTTGTCTCTGACCCATCCAACAAATATTCAGTAGAGTTAATCCAGAAGATAAAGAAGGGGTAAACTTCCAAAGAATGCAACATGTAAACATGCTGGATATACCCCTTGGTAACTAAACTAGCATCTTTTCAGATGCTGACTGCCAGACTCTTTCTGCTAAACTTAGGATATATGCTCACGACTACCATGCCTTGTATTTTCCCTTCTGCTGATAGGAGACAATACATTTTCTGAATTCAAGATCGTTTAGAAGGTGCACTCCAACAGCTGATACTCATCCTTCATCAGTCTACAAAATGATTTGTTGTTATAGATTACTCCCATTCTTTCCTTATCCAGAGGCTTAGACCAGAAGTTTGCTGAAACAGACTGAATTTAATGCAGAAGAGGTCTGAACAGACAGTGGTCTCTGTTTTCATAATAGCATGACACATCAGTACAGTCGAAGAAAAGACAAAGAATGTCACATAACAAACCTTAACACCATGAAACAAGTAAGTATTTCAGGAGGTAAAGGGATATGGTTAGGAGGGATTAAAAATGAGTTAACAATAAGCATGACTCAGATGCACAATGACCTGTGTTTGGCCCTGAAGACAAGGCAGAATTTTAGGTTTTAGTATTTCTTAGATAGGAAGATGAAAAACATGCTTTTTTAATGTATCCTTCTATCGCACATGGCCACATGTGGTGCAGCTGTCTTACGCCATACTCTCTACACAATTCAAAAGTGCAATCATACTGCTGTATTCTGTGCTTGATAATATGTTTCACTGCTAGCAGATAGACATCTCAGAAAACTAGACAAGATGTTAAGGTTTTCCCAAAAAGGGTACTGGCCACTAAAATCCTTGTCACAAAACCTTTTAATTCAGTATACTATAGTTCCAAATATCCTCAATTCCAGATAAGATACTTTTGAAAAAGCATCACAGAATCACTGCAGTAAGGGAAAATTCACAGTCACATAAAGATTGGTAATCTTTTTCAGTTTCATATCTTGTAAACATTGCCTGGGACTTCTGGGATGTTAAGCAAAAAAATAACAATGAGAAAACAGTTACGGTCTTGAGCAAAGGAATAGATGACATAAAAAAATAAAAAAGCGGTATAAATAAAAATAGAATTTTTGGCAAGAACAATCTTTCTTTGGTAAGGAGAAATTCAATAAAGTATAATCTTACCTCACTCTTGATCAAGGGATATTGTCTCTCTCCAAAATAAAGAAGTGTAGTAGATAAGATCTTCTCTCCAGCTACCTTACCACTTCAAGATTGAAAGAGAAAAATAAGTCTTTATTAAGTCTTATAACATTTTAAATTACAATTTAAGCAAAAATTATTTGCTTTATTTCTTGAAAAGGAAAGAAACACCTCATAAATATATCCTTAGTACATACTATACCTCATTACTTTGAATGTATTTGTTTTTAGAATTTAAACTGCAAGTTAAAGAATACTAAATATGATTGCTTAGAACTTGCAGAGCTTTACAGAGGCCCCACTTCCCACTTTCTGGTAAGATTTAACAAGGACACACATGCCTCGAGACACTAAGCATGGTAGATGGGCTGAGTTTCTTCCTAAATAATTAGTGAAACAGAGCTGGGGTTTTACTGAATCACTGGTTACACACAAAACTCCAGTGTTAAAATTTGGGTATTATTGAATAACGTAATAGTTGAATACAAAGTCTTCATCCCTCCCAGAATTACAGATTTTGTAACTACAAACTACAGCTACTATAAAGTTCTGGAAATGGAACAATATTTTTTGGAGACATAGCACTAGTATGCTTGCCAATTGACATCACTGTTCTCATAGTGAAAATCAAAGTCCATAAATTTTAACTTCTTTTGGAGAAATAAATGAACTGCATTTCAATTGTGTTAATGTTACATACCATGGTTATGAGACTGGGAACCTTTGTAAGATCTATAGGTAGCATCATAATGCAAATAACTTTCTGGTTTTGATTAGGCAAGAAAAGGCTCATGAACAACGTCCATTGTTGTAAAGTGTATTATAAACAAAGTTACTAGGGTGAGTTCATACCTTCTTTTCAGACAATAAGTAGAACTAGAAAAATACACTAATTTAAATGCATATAACATTTCAGACTGAAAAACTGATAGCAACTTTCAGACCTTAAAAGCACCATTACGGATGGATAACATCTCAGTAAAACCACATGCAACAAATAGAGAAGGACAAAATTACACATAAGGAAATTCAGAAAAAAAAAGAATAGGAAAGAATGCATTTAACAAATATTTTTGTACTTCCTAATATATTGTTTTCTTTTAGAAATTAAGAAAAAAAAAGGGGGGAACACTTAATACTTCAGTTTCTTTTTCTCTTTATTGTTTCACCTATAGTTAATATAAATAGTGTAGATCTTAATAGTATTATTACTCATCTGTGCTGGACGTTTATTGATGGGCTATGTGGCACTATGAAAACCATCCCAGAAGTCCCCAGTTGCTTTTATTACAGGTCTGAAAATAAAACCTTAAGAATCTTTAATCTTTTTCAGATTTTCTTGCTTTAGAGGCATCAGATTTAGACAATATTAATGCATAGCACACATTTTCTAAGTGGCCATTTCTTTCTCTAAGGTTAAGAATTTTCAGGAAGAGATTCTATTGGCAAATAATTCCAGTACTAAAAATCATGTTTTAGACAAGTTTTGTCTTGCAGACTGAAAGCTCCCCTAGCGTTGTGTTAAAGAAAAATTGCTACATGATGACACTGATTTTTTTCTGTCATATTCTACCTTGCAGGTGGATGTATAATTCTGAAGTGATAGTCCTGAAGGCATTCACTTTCCTCAGAGGAAGAGAGATGTGTATAAGGAATCTTTCTACAGGCAATATTTTATTTTATTTTATTTTATTTT